>NC_060243.1:23467147-23770177 GCF_021155785.1 Neodiprion fabricii
TTGACGAGACGATTCTTCAGTGAAATTTTTTTCTATCGCAAGTTTTAGTATACTTTCATACAGATAGAAACAATTTTTTTATCATTTCGAAATTTTAATATTTGATGAAAAATAAAAACGTTTTGTGAGATTTATGACCGCTTTATTTGGTGTATCTGTTCATCTTGTATTTAGATAATTTACGAATAGGCGCAACTTCGATGCTCGTCCTAGGCGCCATATCCGATTGATAGACCCCTATACCTACCTACGGTTACCTCGCCCACTGACATTCATGGCAGAAGGAACCGGACGATGACACCAACGCGGCGACAAACGAAAAGCGAAAGCTCGGCTGGTAAGCGCTCTGCCGATAATGCAGAGGTCGGTATAAAGGATTCCTGCATTAGCAAGCGCGTCGTCTCCCACCGCTTAGCTATGTATGCGCGGAACGCGAAACGGAAGGGATGGTGGGAGGGGGGGGGGGGGCTCGACAGCTGATGTTTGTCGGTCGGTTAGTAGCGCTCTTTGTTACATTTTATTGAGCGGTAAATTGTGTTTGATGCGCGTTCTGTCGTAGGGGGTTCGAGTGGGGATGATAGAGTCGGGGCAATGGGAATGGGAGACCTTCCGCCCCTTAGTCAGCTCCTGCAGTCACGCCGCAATTTCATCCCTCCCGCCCTCTCATCATTCCGTTGACGACAGCGGCACGAAACTACTGACACGCCGCTGACTGCGATCAATTGCTCAGCTACATATCCCCACTTCTGACTCGCCACCCCTATTGCTACTTTCACCCCCTATCGCTACACTTACACGGCAGCCTTCAGGTTTATTGCCGCGGTAATGCATCGACGATGTACGCAACCGGAAGTGTGAGGTACATTATACGTGTGTGCCTTTACCGAATAATGATGGTGATTATCGAATCCTTCGCACTTTTGTGGGGGATTAACGATCTTGAAACATTACCCGGAACTGGAAAGATTCGTTTTCCTTGATGTCTGCCCGTGGACTGCACAGAACTCAATGATTGAGGGATCAATCCCGTCTCGTTTCGGTATCTGTGAAATTTATCCGGATCTATTCCACTGACAATCAACATCGTCAACTGTTTGAACGTCGCGAATGTTGCGCTGTGGTTTGTCAGGCAAATCATCATTAATTAGAGACATCATAGAGCGACGTCCAACGTCGGTTTGCTTATCGACACAGTGATCGGTGTCCCTACGTAATTCGAAACTACACCTAGGACTGATTGAACTCCGGACGGTCAAAGCCCGAAGCTCGGTAAATGCACGAATATTAATTACAACGGTCTACACGCTGCATGTGCGCAGATCTCACGTTCTAGATACGGCGCAGTTATCCGACTCTGTATCGCGAATAAACGCTGCGATACATGCGATTCGGAGAAGAAGTGGGAAAAATCGGCATGCGGATTTCCCGGTATCCTCATTATTTGCGAAAGTAAAAATTATCGACTAAGTGATTTTTCTTTTCGTAAAATACTTCATGTATGGCCCTGCCAATTTAACTCAAAATTTCTTTGGTCGATCCGTTGCCCATTTCTTCTCAAAATACGGAAGAGCGGGAAGTTAGAAAATATTTATCAGTTGAAAAATCCGGGTGTGATAGCTTTGAAATGAGAAAATGTCAGCTGCCGACCAATCATAAATCGATGAAGAATGTAACTACTGGCAGAAGCTCCCATCAGTTGGCCCATCCCTCATTCTCTTCCCGTCGCGAACTGTGATTGGTGTGGAATTTCAACTAGCTCCCACTCGAGTTGTATTTGACTCACAAAAAGTCTGGTTTAATTATTTCTACTTTTGTTTTCATCCCATTTTTACTTCATCACAGAAAGTACGCACGGATCCGATCGACACGAGTAATAGCAGAATGGATTCTCTTTACTTTTGGTGGGGTCAATTGATTACTGGGAAATGGAATGCCGGCTGGGGATCAACGGTCGACACTCTTCCCACTGGTTTTGCCCGGGACAAAATCGCCACACTTACTTATAGCCCGGCAAAGTCTACGTAAGAAAGTCGGGAATCGAGATTATCGCCTTTCTCGGTGATAAATCCTCTGCCAGAGACTCCGGAGGGAGGATTTTGGCTCCTATCCTGCACAACGCGTGAGCTGGCCAAGAGCTCCCTTCCACCGATCCTAATGGATAGTTTAGCAATTCAGCCATTTGTCAAACGCAGCTATTCAAACACCGTTAACCTGCCAACCAGCCCCGTTAGAGCCCGAAACTCGTTACAGTTCAAGCTTATAATTTTCACGGTACATTATATCCGCGCATAATGTCCAAATACTCATCGCTCGGTCGCTCTGAAGCCAGCCATCCGCCCACCTACCGTTTCCACTCCCTCAATTAGAGATTAATTCACCGCTGCGCAGGTAAAATCAATAAATCGCAATAATAGCTGGTCCTGTAGTAACATATATATTGTGTAGGGTGTATGTACCGGTTTTGGTCATCTTAGTACCATTAACTGGCCACATTTATTACATGTAATCGGAAGTTACGTCCACAAGTGGCAAAGAGCTGCTTTGATCTACATAAACATCGTCAACATATTTTCAAACAACGAAGTATTCCAATAGTAAAATTGCTTGGTCGTGATTGGCTGATTGGAGAGATTAAGGGTCAAGTTAAGAGATACATGATTTTAAAAAGGTGGCCACAAATGGTACAGCATCCACGAGTGGTGCATCTATTCTGTAACCCGACCTTTCGAGTCTTGAATGGCTTGAAAATCGTGCTATACATTTTAGGAATTTGTTTCTAGTATCATGCATCATTCACGTACGAAAACCAAGCAGAAGCCAAAGGATATCGTTCAGCATCAGGCGGGGTTTTTGAGGAATGGGGAGCAATGGGGAGGAATGGGGAGCGCCGGTGGCTGGGTAAGTGCGGTATTAGTGAGTAGCGTCCTGGCGGCCATTATATCACTGCTGCTCACCTCGCACCCTCTACGATTCGCCTGCCCACTTAATGGGGTGATTTTTATATCGTGCGGAAAGTTTCCGGGGCTTGAGTCAAACGGATGTCAGCGGTGCAAGAATACCGCGAAATAAATGTCAGGGTAACCCACGAGGGTTCCGCCAATTCAGGAAGAGACGCTAAGGATAACGAAAAGAAATGGGGATGAGATCAGGAATGAGGAAATCTCTGGTATCACGGAATCCATACACGAAACACGTGGATGATTTCTGATTGACTTCTGAAACCCCGATCAGTTTCCTTATCCAACGTTCTGGAACTGTTCAAGTAGCTTCGTATCCAACAAAAAAGTACACACAACGGATTCGATAACTGTTACAAAATACGGCAACCATCTGTAAAAGTGATTACAATAACTATTCGAGTTGTTATGTGAAACCCCATCTATTTGTATCGACTTTCGATGTATCTTCAGTGAAGTCAATAAATTTCTGGTGTGCATGTCAGTGAGCAAATCACAGTTGTATCTTGTGCCATTGAAGCTGTCTGGAAAATAAAATGGAATCAAAGGTACCGATTTGTTCGTTCGTCAATGGGTATGACGTGCAGTACAGTTGCCAACATCAGAAGACTGAAAAGTTGAAGTATAGCCTCTTTATTGATGATGGTGATGGTGCCAACGTTTGTTTGAACATTTATCTTCTTCAGACGAGATATAATGTTACTTACAGGGCCTGCAAGATCCCTTCAAGGCGATGTTTTCGCGCTACGACGATGCAGCCAGAATATTTATCAGCCTGACTGCGTTGTAATAAAGTGATTTACCGTTTCAACACGGTGGGTACACACTGTTCAAACTGCATGTCCCCTCGCGCGTTCTGGATATAAACGATACGACGTTTATTTTCATAGAATAGTTATCTCCCTCACACACCTACAATGCCAGCGCATTACCGGGCGGTGAAAACTCCTCTTCATCCGCCGCTCTTCAACCCCTCATCCCCGGTTGTCCCTTCCTTTTTTGATCCACCCCACTGCAAAAGATGCAAAAATTTTCCATCTCCATTCCCTTTGTTCGCCGATTAATTCACGGTGGGTTGAAGCGTCTGAATGTAAGGACAATTGTTCTGACTTGTCCGTGAAAAGAGGAACAATAAATACCAAGAAAAAAGGAAACTTGAGATTCGGTGAAAGATATGACGGTTCAGGAATCTTGGTCGGCGGAAAATGGGCGAAACTCTGCTTCCCACTCAACCCGGCAGTCTCGGAGTTAGCTACTTTTCATTCTGTTCCTGGTCTCTCTCACTCGATTATACGCGGCGTCGCCCGGCCGGCTTTCCGCCGCCCAACATTTATTACATCACGAAGCCAGCCACCCCTTCATGCCAGCATATCCCACCCACCAACCCCCACCCCCAATTCTGTTTCCATTCCTTTTTCGCATCCCCAGTTCCACGTTAACTTGATCCTCAGCGCTCCTGCTGCTTCGTTGCGAGAAAGCGAAGTCAAGGTGGAGTTTCGCTACCACTTCAAACGTACATTTCCTCTCCCCCTCTCGCTCTGTCTTTCTATTCCTCTTTTCTGCATTCATATGGGTTCCACTTTATTTTTCGAAGAAGAAGTTGACATTTGGAAAGTATTCCGGTTCACGTAATAGTTGGATGCTGCTCCAGGCAAGAGGACCCCTCATCTTGCCAATGGCATTGTCTGCCGAATGTAGGGGATCCACGAGGTGCGGATGTCAATGTTTAGGAGGAGGCGGAGGAAGAGGAGGAGGAGGAGAAGGAATCAGCACTGCCACGTGACCAACTCAATGCCTTATACGTCCACGTGCCTTGAGTTTCTCCAGATACAGAAACGGCTAAGAACGGGGGACGGAAAAGCTTATTGTCAGTGACAATAATGTATAAATAAATTTATACTGAGATTTTGTTTGACATTGGCCAAGATTACGAAGGGCAAAATATTGAATTACGAAAATACAGAACAGTCAAATGCCACACGTATCCGACGGCCGGTATCGAATTCTATCTAGCATACATAAGTCTACACAACTATGACAACCGTATTGCGGCCTTTCGGCTTTCTGGCCCTTCTGCATTTTGCGGATCGTAATTTTGCTCCTTCCGAACTTTGATTTTTAAAAGCTAATTTTTTCGCTTTTACAGCTGTTTCACAAAGTATTAACCGCTCTCAATTTTTAATTTCGAAACATTCATTTTTCTGTACCCCCACATTCTGTGATTTTGTCATTCGGAATACCGACTGTTATGAAAATACTTTTTTGGATAAGATATGATTAGGTTGAATGAACTTTCGGAAAAACAGTCATTCAACCGGGTGATTTATCGAAAACCCCAACTTCGGTAGGCAGTTAATTGGTTGTTTTAAGATTCGTATCTCGAAAATTTCGGCTATTCGACTTTTCGGTCTTTCGGGATTTCGACCCCCATCTCTGCCGGGTTTGAAGGAAGTCCTCAATCGCCAGATTATCAACGCCACGATATATTAGCGCCGACTGTAGTGCTGCAGCTGGAGTGTTTGTTCTGTATGGCGATGAAAACTGATGGATAACCACACGGTCGTTGGTCATCTTCAACGACTGATGCGCTCTCTCTTTGTTCCAACTGTTTGCTATATACTGGTTACCGTGGATAGATGAGTGGTAATAAAAGTTGGAGAAGCCCTTTAACAATTCCGATGACAATTTTCTTTGAACTTTTAGTAGGGGAGCTCCGCGGTTGGTTAAGCGGAGCCGTCAGGCAGGCACTTGGACACGTAGCTGGGGCGGTTTAGGAAAGAGGGTGAATAAGGCGGACGCAGCGTGAGGCGGGCGAGCAGGTACAAGGGCGTAGATAGGCGCGGCGCTATTGATCAACGAGCAGGTATCAGCGTAAGCTCACGTTTTATGATGGCACGAGTGAAGTAAGTTCGCTCAGGTTCCCCGTACAGGAAAAGGGAGTGCTGGACAAGTTAGCCACAAACACGCATCGACGCGCCGCGATGTACTTTTTACGGAGAGATTACTTGGATCCCTTGGTATGGTTTTTATTATATGTACAAGGACGCGGAAACATTTGCTCTTCTCAAGTACCAGCGAGTCAGAGATCGAGCCTGTTCACCGATGGAATTGGTCACATGACTGATCGCAAGTTTCAGCGAACTACCAACTCCATTTTTGTGTAAAACAATAAATTGTTGGGTATTACTTCAACGAATTTTGTTCAAACAATTATGTAAGGAGTATTTCATTCCCAACCTTCACTATTTTTAATCTGGTTGAAACTTTTTCCGGAGATAGTAACACTTCCAAAACATCCTCAGTTTTCTTTCCAGCGAAAACGAGAAAACTGAATATTGTGAATATTCAAATGTCGCCACGGTTTATTATTTTACATATTTTTCAAAACATGACGAAAAATTGTGTTTCCAATCCCAATAATTTCAAGACGGGTCGTACGATCCTATCGGGGTTTTTTTTTCTTCTTCTTATTGCTTGAAGTACTTTGCACTTTTTCAAACGTTTAACACTTTCGGTTTATCGTGAAACTGACATTAAACCTTGGGTAATCAGTCCAATGATAGAGCAAGGTGCGCACTAATTTGTGGCGGCGTCTGACGGTGCAAGCTCGTATCTCTTTTCAATGAGTTCGATGAGCGGTCGGCACTGTCAATTAACTCATTGTCAGGTTTGAAACCTGGTTAGAGACTCCTGACTTCATCGATAGTATTATTTTTTAAGTTCACGCGACGAATAATACCACGAGCACCAATAGTGCTTTACGATGTTAGTATTCGGTACACCCTGTATGCAGGGTAGAAAATGCTGGCTGGAAGAGTCAGCGCAGGCAACGGAATCAAAAGTACCCCTTCTACTCTCCTCTTCGACTCTCCTCCGATGCCGCTTGCCCGCCACTTAATTGATCCTGGGATAAGACACGTTCTTATCCTCCGTCTCCCTTTTCGTGCTCATATTTCTCTTTCCTTCCATCTCTTTCTCTACTTCCGTCTCTTTTCCTCTCTCCGTTTTCCTCCTCGTTCGTTTCGTCCGATCATCCTCTCCCCCCTATAGGTCCTCGTTTCTCGTCCCTCAATTTCCCGGCTTTTCCGTGCGGATCGATTGCCAGCTGATTTATAGTCGGAAGCCGAGACAAAGTGGCACTGGGAATCGCTTCGATGAAGAGTCGGGAGGAAGTAAAAAAGAAAAAAAAAAAACGGACAGAAAAAGGGAGGGGAACAAATTTTATAACAATATGACTTCTTTACTTGTACCTAAATTATTTAAGCTTTAATTCACGCTTATCGTTGTTATCGTTCTGTGACATTGTTTATTTCGTCGTTACTTTTTATAGACGATTATATTGAAGGATGATCTGCTGTGTAGCTTCGTTTACTCGATAAAAAACAATAATCCGTGATATCAATTCAAGTCAATGGGCGCTCCGAAATAAGCATTGCCTTATATTTAAGAACTTTGTCACTGACAAAAGTGATGTTGGGAGTCCATTATTCGAATACAGTAAACGTTTAAACTGTGAAAATAAGTGACTCGACTATATTTTATAGTCGAATTTACTTATATTTTCTATGAATAGGTATAAAAATTGATTGTTTTGTATTATACACAGTCGAATAAGTTACTATCGACATATATTATTGAATTATGTTGGATACTTTTCACGAAATTTTACTGAATTTTATAGTTAAAAAATAGTTACTCAACAGAGTATTGTTCAGAAGAAGATTGAAGTTACCAGGAACAAATGAGAAAATTGAAAGTGACGGTAAGTTTTCTGTGCCAGAAAAAAACCAATGCTGTAAAATGATGATTTTTTTTCACGGATTGCTGCGGAATGATCCCCTCATGAATATGCAAAGCATAATAATCCCTGGCATGTGAATTCAGTACAATTGTTTTTTTTTTTTTTTTTTTTTTTTTCTATAGCTACTGGAAAAACGTTGCACTCACGGAATTGGTTGATTAAAGGGAAAACAACGATTTATGGGGTTGGATCAATCAATTGACGCGTAAAGTGATTGTACGATATCATATACCGAGACTTACATAAGGCAACGATGAATAACATTTCGTAGCTGTGCTAAACGCGCAAGGAATAACACAAGGCGAGTTTCATTAGTCCGGTCACGTTTTAAGTAACCATGCAGAAATCACGCGATGACCCGCATATATGTGGAAACGCAGACGTACGCTTCAAACATACCTATAAGCCTAAGCTTGTCGTCACAAAGTGGGATTTTGCGCGCTGTATAAGCGGTCGTGATAAGGGTCGAACAAGCAGCGAGTGTCGAGGGGGGAGGAAGGGAGGAAGGGAGGAAGGAAGAAATAAAGAAAGAGAATTGCCGCGGGTGCGTTGCTGCGAGGGAGATCGACTTATCGAGTAGAATATATACCAGCCGTGTTGTAATTGCTTAATTTATGTGTAGATGGCTCCCGAGTACATGGTATATCTATACAACACCCATATACGTTCGGCAGATGCTGCCAGCATGAACCGCCGAATTAAACGGGGCATAAACGACTACGGGTAGGTATGTTATACCGACCAATACAACCGCTCGCACACACACGCACACTTCGAAACGGGTTCGAAGTCAGAGCGCGGTTAGAACCTGGTACAAAATTTCGCAGACGGCTCAAAACTGCACACTGAGAAGAATTTCATTTGTTTTACAGTAACTAGAAAAATTCTGTAAAACAGGTATTGTTAAAAGAAACTGTTCGAATATTGTTGAAATTAAGAAAAACGAGCTACGCGTAACCATTTTGCGCTATTGTCGATCCTTTTTTGGTAATTGCAAAATTAGTATGTGAGGTTTACTCTACTTTTTTAGCTAAACGAGGCTTTAACGTCAATTTATCGTTGCACGAGCATTAAATCTTCGCAACAGTTGCAAGAAAATATAGCAACAGTGATCGTAATGAGAAAGAATAGTAACGGATACTAGATTTTCCGGTAACAGCTAGAAAACTAATTTTCATTTTGTACCTGGAACTATATTTTCCGATTGTGGTAAAAAATGAAAATAGTCAAGGACTGACCGAAACTAAAAATTTCTCCCAGTGCAATCATGATGTCATTTTGCTTGTCAATTTTGCTTTGAGGTTAGGTAAGGTTAGACTGTATTTGATTCAGTAGACGTTTCACGGATTATCGAATCTGGGATCTCTGAACGTAAAGAAGCATCTAGTAACAGAGGACCGATTAGATAGAGTCCATTCGCTCGTGCAACTGACTACTCTGACAGACTCAGGAAACTGGACAGCTCGGTGCGCATGCGCGAAGATTTACGTTTGCCAGGCCGGCCAACCTTGCCTCGTTGAATCACAGCGCGAACTGTCGATACGCGCGAGCGTTTTGAACTTATGTTGACTTAAATGCAGATATGGGACATTGATTGTCTCTTAAAATTTTTTAATGCAACATAACCTCGAGACACCTGCGAATTTTCATGACTCTGATCGCAGATGATTTGGTCAAACTGAGAAGTAGAAAAAATAATTTGTCGATAGTTTGTTGCGATTAGGCGCATGCGCATTTGTGTGTTCAAGAAGAAAAGATGTTTGTGAGAAAAAAAAAACCGATCACATTTGTTCAACTGAACTGAATACAGCGGTCAAGCACGATGGAACCAAGCATCAATAACTTTTTTGTAATAACTCGATGTTATTACTTCCTATAAGCTTCCGTTATTTTCGATCTTCAATATTATAATTACAGTTAAATAATTTCATCATTACGAATTCTCAGAGGAATCAATTTCAATCTATTACTATTGTGAAAATAAAAATTTTAACGATGGAAGAGAAACTATTATTGAAGAAAAATAAGTTTCCACCGCACCTTAAGCCGATGAGAGATTTCGGCCCGCATACTAACGAAGCTAAGACTACCGGGATACGCGCGGCGGTCAAAAGCAGTTGCAGACCCCGATGATGGCGCTGTTGAGGTCTACTTGCCTTTTTACGGTGCGATGGGCGGCCGAGGGAAGGGGGAGCTAATGCGTTCTCGAAGTGGATAAAAACGACGCGCGGCTGTTCAAATGCGTTCTTTTAGCACACCTCGGCAATTACGAGGATCAGTGGCGACTGAAGCGGCGTCTCATTTGGGACGTTTAGAAAATCGTAAACTCCAAAACAAGATGAAGACATTAATCAAGATTGCTTATTCTCTCGTTCATCTGAACCATGAAGTCAAGGGGCAAACGGCTGCTTCTTTACTTAAACTCTTACATAGATGCTAACCGAGATATGTCCGCGTATAAATAACGCAACCCAGCCAAATCTTTAATTTAAAGCTGCAGCTACAGCCAGTCGTGAAAGATTTAAACGGCTGAACACGTACAAATTGTTTTCACTGATGCAGACCTGCGAGCAGTCGGTGAAACGTGTCGTTGGAATAAAAGCCATGTTTCGAAGTTCTGTACTCAGTTGATAAAGGGATTAGATTTTTCTTACTTTATTTGCAAATAAGAGAGGATAGAGTGGGAATAAAGATGAACATAGAACAAGCTCTGAAAGCTGAAAATTTTTTTTTCCTCGGGTACAAGAATAGAAAGACAATGAAGATATCCTACCGCGGTTACTACGAGAACTGCTCAGACTCGGAAGAAGCAATTAGATCGAACACGTTCACCTATTACGTAATTTTTCGTTACTTTATATATTCATAATGTTGACAAAGTACGTGACTTTACTGTTTCGATTTCTATGAACGAAAAATATTGAAAGTATCCAATTTCACAGAAACTTTTTTCAATGTTAAGATGGTCGTCGTTATGTACAGTCAAAGTCACATGTCTGAAAATGACGGATTAACAAATATGGGCGAGCGACGAAGCGTGCTTTTGAAACGATGTCTTGGAACTGATGGGATACTAATATTTTAAACCAGGTGAACACCGAATTACAGTGGCGGTAATGTAGCAAATGGAATGAGTTGGATAATCTGATGTGCGTGATGCGATTATCACACGAAGCACCACAATACATATCGTCATATGTAAGATAGTTGTTGTGAGAATGGGTACCCATAAGCCTATGCGGAGCCCGATAAAAATACCATTAAACAATTAACACGGTCAATGAATACAAACGAGGTGCCAGGACCAACCTTATATTATAAACGACTCTAGGACGGTATCAGGACCTGCACGAGAGAGAGGTGGCGGTTAAGGTAATGGTTCCGACGTCTTACGCCATCCCATCTCCCCTACATGACCCTTCATTAATGCCTCGATTTATATGCACCGCGTTGCGCTCGATATCCAAGGCTGATATTCAATTTTATAACTACTTCATTTTATCGCCATAACGTTACACGGGGTGCAGTTATCGCCCCATGTATCAGCCTGATGGCTCTCCAGATTTCATGCCACCTAATGGATACCAAATTTTAAAGCTTTTCTCACTCCATTTCAAACACCGCCTCAACTATGAGACTAAGAGCATCGTCACAGACGAAGAAGTGGATGTAAAATCGGAGCCGTCGTGTATCGTTTGAAGCTAGGTACGTCATGATGTAATGCGAAATAAATTTTTGATAACTTCTTAAACGTCATCGGCAGTGAAATTTTCCAGCGATTGTTTGAAGAACGAACATCTGCAAAAAACGATGTCACAGGAAATGCAACACGATTCGTTTATGTAAACTGTTGGGCTTTTATGAAGCCGTTTTACCGCCAGATGGACAACAAACAGATTTTTTGATTGAAAACACAAGTTTTAGAGAAGACAGATGAGAAAAAAAAATTTAATTCCACCGGAATTAAAAGTAAGTACATTGAAGAACTTGTTGTATGCTAAAAGCACCTAGACCAACCTTTAATTTTGATGTTATGAAATCAGGCTTGAGTTCCGGTTTTCTTTTTTTTCCTATCACTTCTTAACGAAGCTATAGATTTGTTGAAATAATTTGGACTTTTGCTATAATGAAATAAGCTTACGGTTGAGCTTGAAGACTGAATAAATTTGGCCTTACAATCAGAAGATGGTAAGAATGGGTTAAGAACGTCTCTCGGTGTACCTATATTCGTGATTTACATAAGCAGAAAGTTATCAGGCCACTTAACGAGCCATCCAACAGCGAGGGTTGCTCTAATTACCGATCTCGAATCGCGTCAGCCGTGGTGTCAATCTCCTCAACAGACAATTTGTCATCGACTCTGAGACCAACGTCTGTAAATGATATTGCGATCGTGTAGTGGATTGCCATTTGTTTTCGCCGAAGCATCAAAACTATTATACACCCAGTAAAAGAATTTAAAAAAAATGTGCCTGAATCCATACATAATAATAAAATATGACTGATTTATGACAAATTTTGCACTTGAATTTTGCGATAATAAAAAATAAAATATTCTTGTTTTCAAGATGAATAGTGTATTTTTCGATGAATAATCGTGATTTTTTTTTTTTTTTTCGCATAGCTGTCCGATTAATTCAAAGATAATTTTATACGTTCACAAATTTCGAAATTCAAGTGTTTTTCGGTTAGTCATGCAAATTCGGCACGACGACAGTTAAACATCAAGCTGATTTGAGTTTGAATATTTTTTCTGTGTTTATTACCCGTTCATCTCGTACGCGTCTATTTTGTGACAAGTTCTTCTGCATAGGAGAAATAATTTCTGCGTATCTGTTAATTGGGGAAAGTGAGTTGAAACTCCAAATTAGCCAGAGCGAGTAAACACCGCGTGCATATATGTATATATATACATATATATACGTGCATGTACATAGCGGGCATATGGGCCGGGGCAAAGTTTCTCGGATAGATAGAGTAGAGACGGGGCAGAGAATGTTTGGTCGTTTCTGCGCGTCCATGCCACCTTGCGCCACCCCAAAGCTGCGCTTCGTACAGCGCGAAGAACGCCATTCGGCACTTAGCTGGATCATTATCTTGCTAATTAAATTACTTTTTCAACCCCTCTGAACTCCCCCACTCCCCTCCCCCCCCCCCCTCCCCCACCCCTCTCACCTACCCACCGTTCTCTTACCCTCGTCAACCCCTCCGATGTCTCTGGATGCACCCTCCTTACGCTCACTCTGCAGCTTATATACTAACGTTTAAACAATTCCCTTGTTACTCCGAGGGCGTGAGGACAAACCGGAGAAAGTCCGCAAGTATCGTGACCCGCGACGCTGGAAGTCGTTTGGAGTGAAAAAAAAAAAAAAATATAATTGACTTGTTTCACTGGCCTCGATGGCAAAAACGTAAGAACTTTTCGCTCGGATGCGTTTCCAAATAACTCAGTATATCCACTTGTCCGATATAATTCCAAATTTATTCAATTTTCGGATAAGAAGAGCAGCTTCGATTAGGACCAAGTTCATAGAAATCCGTTTATTTGTTGCCGAGTTATCGTCGGACAAAAATTGATCACTCGTCAATCCGAAAATGGTCGGATGTAATTCTCTAAAACTTGAAATCGCTGAGGTTTTTTGAAAAATAAACTTTTTATTTTCGGATGATTAGATTAACCGCCCCCGCCCCCCCCCCCCCCCCCCCTTACTTTGTTTCTCGCTGAAAAAATAGGAGCGAAAAGTTGAAAAGGAGAATGAGAGAAGATATCACGACGTTTCAAAGTCTAAGGAATCGCTTCCGACCATATTTATTTTTTTTTTTTCCGACGGTATTTAGAGAACCAGTTAACGGACGCGGATGATTTTGGTCTCAATCGACGGGACTTTGTTTACCTCAAAGTTGAATAATTTTATTATTCAATCGGTCGTATAGTTCTCGAGTTATACGAATATCGAAGTAAAAAATTCATCTGTCCATGTTTAACGAGCTCGACGGGCATCGCAGCGAAAAAATTGTCAGGCGAGTGAATCACTTGTTTGAAAAAAAGCGGATCGGAAAATAAGAAAAATACGACTCGACGAGATGATTTAAAAAAAACTTATTTATAATACGTCGTAAAACACGCAACGTTTTACTCCAAGCTACACGGTTTTACGTAGGCTTAAGTTAATCATGCGTGAACGTATAATCCATGAATGTGTACGGGAGCGCGGGGGAAGTCGGTTGCATGCGGGAGGAATGAGTGACGCACTCTTAATTCTGCGATTGTGAAAGGCACTTAAAGCCCCCGCGCTGTCGACGGTTCGGCGAGGTAGGGTGTGTATGAATTTATGAATTTACGAATTTTCTGAATTTATGAATTTCCACGCCGACAGCGCCTCTCGCCGCTGCAGAGGATCCAGTCGACTTTCAACTTCACCCGGGGTTGGGGCCTTTTCCCCCTTCCACCCTCCCTCCCCCCCTCACCGCCACCCCGCAGGAAATGTTTTCCGCGTTATGAGATCCCATCCTTCCGTGTTGGCGCTCTGCAAATTAATATCTCTCCTCCACTTTATCCGTCCCTCTTCTTCCCCCTTGCTCCCTATCGCTTTTTCGCTCTCTCCACGCCTCGCAATTTCCATACCGACGGAAACACTGTTTACACTGCTCTACCTTTTTGACTCGCGAACCAGTTCACGAAGCGCGAGAGAAAACTGAGTTATTGAAATCCTTCCGCTTATTCCCGCCCACATCAACGTCGTTTCTGTAACGTGCTAAACCCTGGCGCAAGAAATTTTCCGGTCGTTCTCCCGATCCGGGATCCGTAAGAGACGGCCAAAATTTAAAACGATTTTTTTCTGTTTTTAAACCGCAACGAATCAACGTAGAAAATCATTGTATCACATATGACCAACGTCAGCTCGGCTGAGCTGTCGATTTTTAGTAAGCTTCGAGTCGACGAGACTCGATCGTCCCCGAAGAAGGGTTTCGACGGCCGTCGATTTGTCTCTATGCACATACATTATACATACATAGTCGCGGAATTTCGTTCGCTCAGTTTCAGTCATCTCACGATTCGCCGGTTATTCGAAGACTCGAAGACTCGCGGAGACGGCGGAGAGAGGCGGAGACAATGAGATGAAGAGAGACGCGGAGTTGCCATGGCTACCGTGAGCTTTCCTCCCTCGCCCTCCGCGTCTACGTCGTTCCTACCCTCCCTCCTGGTCCCCCGGGGGATCGACTCGCTGGAAGGGTCTGTTACACGGGGATGATAATTTGTTCCGGAGTCTCCCGCCAGCCCCGTCGTCTCTCCCCCTCTCTTTCCCCCCTCTCGCTCTTCCTGTCCCGCCATCAACCCCCGTTGCGGCATCCCTGAGCACACGATTCTACCCGCTCTCCTCTCCTGACGTCCCGAGCGATATAGACCAAGCACCGAAAGCTACCCCATTAAATTAATCGAGGATCCTCTAATTGGTTTTTACCGATATTCCGCGTATTTTTATAACCACATGCGCACGTCGCTCGAGTGATAGAGAAATTAACAGGAATTTCGAAAATCTGATCTTGCCACTCTTCGTTCTCGTTCAGTCGAGTGAGGGTGATAATTTATAAAAAGATCGGGAAATGTGAGAGGGATCGCAATGCCGAGTTTTCAAAGTCGGGAATATTTGTTTGATGGGATTTTAAAAAGTAAAAAGTCGGGCTTTGGAAAAGTCGAAATGTGGAAGGGTATAAAAGAAAGTATAAAAAGCGATAATAAAAAATCACCAGAATTGAAAAGAATATATATAGCAAGCGGAAACATTGAATCGTCAAAATTCTGGCAGTATTCTGTACCTCGACTTTCTACATCTCGAACTAATATAAAATAAGTTTTCGAGCATTCGAAAATTTGATATTGTGATCCTCCTGTTTCTTAATATTTCTACATTTTCACCCCCACCATGATTTTGTCCTATCCGCATGGAATAAAAAAGTGATTTTCGTTATTTTACCAAAAGATTTCTTAGAGCGTCGCAGGAAGCGAATTCCGTGGGGCATGATACTACGTACCAAGCTGCCCAAATTTCGTAAAGGTTCTTACGGCGGAAAAACGTTGGTCGAGTAGATTTTCGCGAAATTTTATTATCCTTGTAAGGTGACCCTCGAGTCGCGGCTGGTTTATCCGAAGCGAGGTAAGAGAGCGAATCTGATTCAATGGAGTCGGTTCGGTAGGCAGATTTCGAGGGTGGGACGAGCGCGGCCCTCCTCGAGGCGACTGAACAGACCCTGAACAAAGGATATCCGCCCACTGCACCGCGGCACTCGCTCTCCTCCTGGAAGCGGAATCCGCGCCTTTGTAAGACTAAACGTTCCCTGTCTAGCATGTAACGCATGCCGCACGCGAATCGTTTTATATACACGCAACAAAGATAATGTTACCGCGGGTTTTTAATAAAAATCAGTCACTGAGGCTGTTTTTAAAATTACGCGGCACGACACTGACAAGAAAAAAAAAAATAAAGGATGCTTGAAACCTGAACATTTGTTTGCTGTGCAAAAATGTCAATGATTGAATTGGTTAAATTTTCATCAAAGATTCACTTGACTGTAGAAATAATTTCACCTGTAAACTACTCGTTATTTCAACTAGATTAGAAGAAATGACAACATTTTTTCACAAAAAAACCCATATTTCTTGCCTGATCCTGATGAGTGATATACATTTCATTCTATTCGTAAATGAGCTGACGACATATTGTTTAATTGAAAGTTGAGTCGTAATTGATTATAAGATGTTTTTTATTCAATCATTCTGTAAATTATGATGAATCTGTACACGAGAGATTTCATATCGCTCGACGAGCTGAAGAAAAAAAAAATGGATACAGACCATTTGTAGAGCATTTATCGAACAAACTCGACTGATTTTTTGGATTAAAAAAAAAAAAAAAGCAGTAGAATCATGTGAATCCTCTGATGTTTAAAAGACAACTTGTTTGCAGTTAATATTTAGAGTTAAAAAAAAAAACAGTTCTGGATCACGGACACATTTTCAATCAGATTCAACTTGACACGCTCCGATTGCAACTTTTGAATCGCTGTTTTGTCATGTTTCCGTTTCGACGCATTTACGACCTGACTGTACCCGTCGATACATCCTTAAATCGTTTCTTCATCTGTCCTCGTCGCAATTGCAGCCATGCACGGGTGATACGGTATTCAATGTGTATAGTCTCTCTCAATCGCATTACAGCAGATGCGAAGAAGAGATTGAGAGAATTTGTCGAGGATACGATGCCGTTTGTTCAAAGACGGGTGTACGTCTATGTAGGTATACGTGGATTACGGAGGCTGCAGGTAAAGATTTGTCCGGGATATTGGCTTATCGTTGATACACGGAGGCCCGTGTACGAGTGACTAGGCGCCTCTGTATCCAGGGTATAACTCGAGAATTTTGCTGCCTGTTCATCAAAGTAACGTGTATTATTTATGGTATGGGTATTACCTCGAAAGTTTCCAGGAGCGCTCGACTGGCAACCTGTCCGAGGTAATTACGTGACTATAGTACCGTGTTCGCGTGGCTTTGATCATTTTTCCAATCGATATTGCTCCCCCGCTTTGACAGCTTACCTGAAACAGACAGTATGAAAAAAAAACATTTGTTAATTATCAGAAATTTTTATCCTGTGATTTTCTACCGATACAATAATATTCTACACGTCATTCTGTTCGTTATTTTCGACATAATTTAAGCTGGTTTCATATCCACATTGATAAGTCAGAACGACGAGGAAAACCGTTATTGCCATGTTTAATGGTCCCCTTTCAAATTCCTTCGCTGCTTATTTTACTGCCAAGAAAACTGTACAGCAAAAAAAAAAAAATACAGACATATCAACTTGTTACACTTGTTTATCGAACACCTTAGTGGGACGTGAAGAAGAATAGTTGGCGGCTGGCAGATTCTGGAGGCTTCAGGAAAGTGCCTCAGTATCTGACGAGCCTCGTTTTGCAGGTTCCCGGTTTCTTCTGTTGCGTATAATGCACTCAATGGATACACACATTTACGTCCCTGGTTATTTTAATTGTCAGCGACTCGGATCTCCTCTCTCGGCACACCTCGATCTCTTTTCTTTTTCTCAACCGAGTGTCCGATGGCAACGCGACGCCGAAGGCACGGATGCCTTAGTCCAGCCGCGCTCTCTCACCGTAAGCGGATCAAAGGGAGTGAAGAAACGAACACGCTCACCAAGCTCGATCCCTGTAACGGTGTTGCTAAAACCACGGCACGGCGCTGCCCGCGAGGCTGGCGAATGTGGAAAAGCGAAATCTGTCTCTCCTCTTTCTTACCAGATGCGTTATTCATCGAAAATTTCAGACAGAGTCCAGACTTAAGTAGCCTTTACTCTTCCTTGGTGTGCAGTGATTCTTCATGTCGAACAATTGGAACTGTGATAGCTGTTTTCAAATCGGAGAAAAATGATTCTCCGTGTAACGGTCGTTTTAGTATGAGACGCCACCGGTAGGCGGCGCGCGAAACGACGATTTCTCAGTCTCTCGATTATTTTGTGGAAAAACGAAAATCGATATGACAAGACAGAGATTCCGGGGTGTATCCATCGGAGCACAATGAAGAGAAACGGTATTTGGGAAATCGAGCAAGAATCGGAGAGATATGTCGACGTCGGCGTTTCATCCCCGGGTCATTTATATCTTTTCCAACGTAAGAGCATTCCGTAAAGAACAGCTTCTCTTATTCTCCGTTCTTTTTCGAAACGTCGCGACGGTTTTAGTTACGGCCAAAGTGGAACGTGTGCAGGGACGAGACGAAACGATATTGAATAAGATGAAAATACTGTGACAAGGGAGATCCTTGTCACGTTTCAACACGAGCATGTTTGAGTGCGTGTGTGTGGTCGACGATTTGGCGCTGGCTCGTCGATGATAAGTTGTCATAACAACCGAGCTTCTGCTATCCATTATACATTATTCGGTCTAAAACACTCGTGTGTTCAAACGTGTGAGCTGCGCATATAGATAGATACACATCGGTAACCGGGTGAAATATCATTACTGCTAGACGGAAAAATAGCTCCCCTTTGCCACCACCGTTGGGGGTTTCGCCCGTTTCAAGAGCACGAAAATAGAAACGGAATCTAAAGTCATCTATAACACACGTCCGTGTAACAATAGGACGCCGATCGATACCGTTCAGATCGTAAATCTAGCTCGGACGTTACCACTTAATTCGTATTCGAATGTTCGGTTACGGATTCGAATGCCTACCTACGGCCAAATGAACGAAAGGGATAAGAAAAGCTGTTTGGATATATTTCAATGCCTTGTATGAGTAGAACATTTGCTGACGTATTTTTTTCACACTAATTGATCACTTTGGCGAATGAGAATGTACAGATAAAATTATCGATCTGTTCGCGTAGCTTCCAAAATTATCCAGTGAAACCTTATAACCACATTTACAATACGGGTGACTGGATCCTAACAATGCATGATAGATTTTCTGCCGATAGCTGATAAGACGTTTCTTTGCGAATTGGTACCGAAAATGACATTTTTTGGTTATTGTAGTAAAAAGTGTCCACACAATGAAGCAGTGTATAGTAATCACAACTACAGTTTCATTTCGCGACTGCGATATCGCATACAAAATCAGAAATTATTACAGAATTCCGAATTGTCATTTGGCAGACCGTGCCACACCATTCATGTCGGTAAATCATCATCAATGGTTGGTACTAACGTGTCAATAGAATATCTTTTGTAGCTTTTCGATTGACCTAGGGTCGATTAGGGCTTCGTCGTCCGTTTCATTTATTTATTTTCATTCGCTATTCACAGAAGTTACGTTATACGTCCCAATAGAAATGTATGTATTACATACATACATACATACATATATATATATATATATATATATATATATATATATATATATATATACGGTATATGTGTGCTTGCGGTAAGAAAACACTTAGCTGGGCATGAGTTTCTCCGGTGGTTTATTGAACTGCGAAGCTTCTGATTTATTGCGAGCTGACGCGGTAGCGAAAGAATCGATTCGAAGCCCTGATTCTGACGGGACAACTATTGCCCCGTATGGTGGTCGGGGGATAAAGCGAGGGGTTGCGAGGGGGCCAGGATGAGATATGGCAGACCATGCAGGCGACATGTCGATACTTTGATACCCACTCGCCGTTAGGTACAGTCGGCTCAGGGAATTAAATGGTCAACGGAATCGCCTGTGACTCAGGTGACTAGATAGATGTACTCGCGATTGTACCTACGATGCGGATATCTGTTACAAGGAGGTAAAGTCGCCATTGTTCTTTTGAGCAATTACCGTGGGACTTGCGTTGGATTCAGACTCGCAGTACTGTACTTGCCATTCAACCATGGAGCCAATAAACACTGATGTAAAGGGCTCTATATAAAGAATCCAATAGACGGGGTTTTCGCCGGAGATAAAAGTCATTCAAGGTAACTTTTGGATGGTTCACTCGTCGTTGCTGTATACGTGAAAGCTCGCATAGCTCGGAGCTTAAACTTTGTGACGTAACCCCCAGATTTATAAATCTCGAAAACTTTATACATATCCTCGACGAATCACAGCGAAGAAGTTTAAATAAAGGCACTGTACAAGATCACAGAGATTGTGGCTCGACCAATCTAAATCATTGAGCACTATTTCCGATGATGGACCCCCCACGGATTGACTGACCTCTGATGTCGGTTGATTGCATTACACGGAAATGTTTAGCGGTACGCTGAAGTTTTGCATCGATACTCGATGGTAGTTTTCGAAAGTGAAAATTCATGGAGTCATACATCAACGTAACACTATTTGTTTCGTTGATTTTATACTTTCATAGAGAACAACGATTAATGCTAACGTTCAGGAAACTATGATTAGCTACACTTTTTGCTACGATGAGAGGATACCATGATAAATCGGCTAGTTTTTGAAAGGATGACGTATATTTGTCAGAAAATTTACCAGTGAACTGTGTTACCCGTAAGCCTGACTAAGTAAATGAATAAACATCGTTCTGCTCGTTAAACCGCAACTTCCAATTCGTTTGAAATTTAGTGGAAGTTGAATCGGTGTTCTCTCGTCCCCCTCGCCTGGCGGGGGTGACTGCTGCTGCATTTTGCACCGAACGTAATTTGATGGGATCCGGAGGTAGAGATTCGTGATTCGGAACGCGGAGCGTACCGGTACAGTTGGTACAGACTGGATGTGTTTAGCGCGCATGCATAGCGCCGGGCTCGACCAGCTTTGGTACGGTAATTCAGGCCGACTGGACACGGTAGCAGCTGCCACCCCCTATTTTGCACCATCGAAATTCCCGCCATGATAACCTTGCTACGGGCTAGCCGAACCTGTTTGTTTACAGCGTATGGGGCGTTCCATGTTAACTCGACCCGTTCGAGATCCATACCATCTTCGTTATTCCAATTAGCGTGATGTGGAGCTGTAACTCAAGAATGTGATGCGTGAAAATTTTCAATTTTCCCGGTAGCTGGTCGTTACAACGTGTGATTACTGACTTGAAGCACGGTTCTGTCCGATCGCGTATAGTTATCATTTTGTAGCAGTATGAAAAATTCTTTGGAAACCTTAAAAATGCATTATTTTTGCACATGTCTGTCACATCTTAATCGTAGTGCCATTTCTTTTGAAATATCGACAAGGAAAATATTTTATCAAAACTACAAGTTTAATTGCAAGAAGTAACTTTAGATTGGGCCTGGCATTAATTTAGTTTCAAGTAGTGAAAATAAGATTCCGCGTCAAGACTTGACACATTCTTCAAGGCTTCGAATTTTTAACTCAAATTTTATAGAATCAAATTTAGAAAGAATTTTATCGGACAAGGCAAAAAGAAAGGTGTTCATTGTTACGATTTCCGTGGTACGTGTTTGTTTTTGCTATCGATTCTGGTATGTTTTTAGAACAATCTTTGTTTAAGAGCTGATGTTTGTAAATCATTAAATTCGACGGGGTGTAATAAAAGACAGACTCATTTACTTGTGGTTAGTACATTTTTGGAACTGCTGCAAGCGCATGTATGTCAGTACATATTTCTTATAAGTGCCTGACGGCGACACACGAGAAGAAATAAGAAATCGAAGTTGGCAAAGGTCAGAGGTAAATGGAGTCAACATGGAGGGTGGTCCCACGTGCAACGTAGTGAAAGTACACATAAGACCAGCGTATAAGGAAGAGCATTTAAGCAGTTCCAGCGGTAAACAAGATGAATGTAACACACACCGAGCGAGGTGCTTCAACGTTTAAAAGCGTTCACCGCAAAGTGTTTCGCTTATTGCACAAGTTTGCTAAACGGGCTCAGCGGTTATGGAGCAAACAGGCGGTAAGGTGGATGGGAGGAAGAAGGTGGGTCGCAAAGCGAGTATTACGCAGTTTGAGAACCTCTGTGTCGTTTGAGAAGTCGTGGAGTTTGGGGCTGGCGCGGGGTGGTGGCTGGCGTAAAGCGGAAAGTACCGGGGGGGTTGGAGGTGGGGGTGGGGCGTGGGGGATAAAGGGTGGTTAGGGGGTATGTATGTTGGATTGCATAACAACAACACGGGGGGAACCGAATGTACGGGTAGCGAGCGAGTCGGGCTCCGGAGAGCACAGCGGTAAATCGATAAATGTTTCTCCATCGCGTAGTGTGCCATAGCTCGACGAAGCGGCAACATCCAACCGCCTCCCTCCCCCCCTCCCGCCTCCCGCCACCACCTCACCTCCAACCCCCTGTTCGTCCACCGCCCCCTCCCTCCCCCCGCCCTCTCGTTCCCAGCTTTGGGGAACACACGCTCGTTCTCTAACCCCTCTTTAACCTCCCTGGAGCCAGTCAGTTTGGTAGCAACATCCTCTTCATCCCACCACTGTCACCATTTACGGGGCTCCGCAACTCTTGCCATACTCGGAACTGCCCAAATTATACCAATTTGTCTCGTTCGTTTTGAAACATCCTCGAGTGGAAACACCACCACCACTACTACTGCTACCACCACTACCGTCTATTCTCTGTCCTCTGCGTTTATCCGCACCCTTGGTATGCGTGTTCAGGTGCAACACTGATTATCCCGTTAGACATGATTTTGGGGTTGGAACTTCGAAGGGAGCAGTTGCCGAGAAATGGATGGAGGAGTAAAAGAGTTACATCAATGTTCGAGAGGAGTGTGTATAACTTGAAGAGCGAGTTAAGAAATTATTTACTCTCGAGTAGTTTTCAACCTTGGTTTAGCAGATACTAGGTTTAATTTAAATAATACGTTTTTCTGGATTTAGATCTGTGATTGCTTACGCAAAGAGATTACGTTAGTAGATTATGAAAAATCTAATAGGATATTTCATCTTTACCATATTTTTCGTGTAGTTTCGTTTCATTTACTGATATAAAATACGAGTTGTAGCATTAACTAGACATTAAACCATACCTACTAAAGGTTTGTACATCTTTCTTATAAAATTCTCGTAATCCTGTCACACTGAAAGCGATTTGAATTATGTTAACCGGAGAAGGCTGGACCCTTTATTTTTTGCAACGCCAGCCGCGGTGCTAATGAAGAATAATCAATATTCACGAATAAGAAATGTCACCTCCAGCCACATTGTTCGATTTTTTTTTTTTTTTGTTCAACCCGTCGCAAGCGAGGCTTATATTACGGCCGTGATAGTTATAAATCAGAGTTTATATTCGCTAAATTTGCTAAATGAAAAAATATTCGATGGGATTATTCTTCGTTTTTTTCTTTCCTTTTCTTTTCTTTTCTTTTTTTTTTTTTTTTATTAGCTGCTTCGCAAAGTACCGAGGAAGGAGTCTTTCGCGGTGAAAGAACTCGCCGTAAAACGTGTCTCATTTCAGGTAAATACGAGCCTCGATATCTCCGATCAAAGAAGCTCTCCGGCAGGGAGAGAAGAGGAAATCACAGCAGGTAGACAGGCAGGTGAACAGCAGCCGGGCAAAAAGGCTCGACGCTCGGATGATCGGATCTTTGAGGACTTGATCGGTATTCAGGCTCGAAGGGTTCAGGGAGAGAAGGAGAGACGTATTGACGATTTTATTCCCCCCCCCCCCCCCCCCCCTTGACATAAATAGCGAGTTGAAACAACGCGACGTCGTCAAGGTCCGGAGTCCGCTAACGACTCGATCTTAATTAGTCGACTCGGTACAATCGTAGTAGCCGAACGGATAAACCACCTACAGTTTTCTTAAAAACGTTCGAATAAATCTTGGAGGAATAGAAGGGGAGGAAAAAAAGTTGGCTGCCCGTTACTGTCGGTATATGTATAAAATGCAATTTAGTCTTTCGGCAGCTCACCGTCACCGATACTTCAGACTTCGCTTGAGGAAACTTCGCCAAAGACGAACGGACGGGACTTCATAAATCCAGCAGAACGACGCGCTAATGAAGACGAATGTCTCTCCGCTGTCCGCGCTCCTCTCTTCCTCTCGTTTTCGTCGAGGACGAAGCTACGTCGTCGCTTAAGAGCGTCAATTATACCCTACCAACGATCGATACTAAATTTTGGAGGCTTCGTACGCTGGGCTTTTAAGCGGATTAAAAAAAAAAATTCACGCTAACCTAATATTCTTTCTCCCCTTCTCCTTTCTCTTTCCCCTTGAAACTGCAATCCTCCCAAGTTGCGGTTTACGCTGACATTTATTGCAAGGATGAGTCCCAATTAGAGAGAAGCTCCGGCTTTTCTCGTATTCCGATAAATATGGGGCTGTATTTTTATTTCCCCTCCCATAACCGCAACTGCAACAGGTTACAGTCGAGTCCTCCCAGCAGCAAAAAAAAAATAAATAAAATCTCCGTGCCAAAATATGATCGCGCGTTTCTTTTCTCATAAAAATCTTTTTTCCCCAATATTTTAGCCGATATGGCCACCGCTGTTAATCCAAAGGGGGAGATTTCCGCATAGTTTTTTTTCTTTGGTTTCTTTTTTTTTTTTATGCTCCCA
The DNA here is from genome assembly GCF_021155785.1 of Neodiprion fabricii. Lineage (NCBI taxonomy): Eukaryota > Metazoa > Arthropoda > Insecta > Hymenoptera > Diprionidae > Neodiprion > Neodiprion fabricii. The sequence goes on from NC_060243.1 coordinate 23,491,866, forward strand.
CCTTTTTCTCGATACGTTCATTTTTGAGGCGCGGTTCATTGTCCCGGAAGGCAATTATCGCGCCGAAGTATTCGCCACCCCCCCCCCCCCTCCCCTCCACCCCCTTCATTCCTCTCGGTCGGCGAACGCGAGCGGTTTTTCGCCGGCCTAATTAGTATACGACGAAGTAATTAGCCGGATGATTAGAAACGCGTTTCAGCCTTCGAAGCTGCGGGCCTTATACGAGTGCCCTTAATGGTTCCGTGTTGATTGCCTCCTCTTTGAGTGAAACACCTCCTTCGATAGATTTGCACGCGTGTGCGTATACGTGTAGGTATTACAAGTTACGTATTCATGCACCATACGTACAGGGGATGCGGTAATGTGAGTTAAACGTGTAGAACTTTTCACGCGCTTATATTTTTCCAATTTACAGCTATTCTCATTCGCGATTTTAAAGTTCGATATTGGTTGATTACAAAATTTTGACAAGTCTGCTAGCCGACGAAACTGAATGTCACGTTGAATTTCTAATTGTTATTGCTTCTACGAAACGTTGTTTCAGCTGCTTCTTTTCAATGTCTTTGGTCACTCTTAAACGTATGAGAACATACAAGCGATAGAAAAAAAAAATCAATGTTCAACAATTACGAGACGTATCCTCGTTTCAGCAGCCTGTGACTTCTACACATCCTCGCATAGACACGTGCAGTGTGTATGCGCACATGTGGAACACGGATGCATTTATTACGTGAGTTTTGCCAGCACGTCACGTGAAACGTTGCACGTGATACCGAGCGATTAAATTCAACACGGTTTGCTCGGCTCTGCTTCCATCACTGCGTTTGAGTGGTTCGCAATCCGTTTTGGGGTACTCGTAGAACGCTATTCAGCTGTGTTCGTACGTGTATAATGTGCGTTAAAGTGTAGGTCCGCACCATCGACAGCCATACGGGTTGCGTCAAACCACGCGCATCGTAATTAATGCAATAAAGTAAATGTTATTGACTGCGGTACATTTTCGCCATAATTTTACATACCCATATGGCATGTACTATACGTATACCTGCGTACGTATGTATTTCCTCAAATAATCAGATCTAATTATTGACAAGTTTTGACAGTTTTAACCTGTTGCCTCGTTAGATTGTTTCTATATATTTACTTAATAGCGCGGGGGCTTGCACAGCATTCACATTTACAAAACTTATACACGTCAAGACACCATATATAATACAATAAACAATATAACTTTGGAATGACATAAAGACACTGTTTATGAGCCAGATCACATATCGGTCCTAAAAACCAATGGGAGTGAAAGGTTCCGAAGGTGGTTGGTGAATGGTTTTATGGTGCGATTTACTTACAACTCGTACTATAATGGTCCGCATTTGGTTTATGCGATATTATTATTCATTCAAAAATATAGTCTCCGTTATTTCGGTTAGAAGTTTGCGTGTCAAAATTCACTGAATTGATTTTTCCTAAAGATAAGTTTAATCAAAAATCGTGATAACTGATGGAAAATGGATCATAACCAATGTGTGCGTTAGAATTTTCTTCACTGCTCACAGTGTATAACTTTTGAAGCATCTTTAACGAGAAAGATTATTATCGTTTAAATACTGTTTAAAAAAAAAAAATAAAAAAAAACGGTGGATTTAATTTTTCAAATCATTAAGAGCAACAAAAGCTACGGCGAGATTATTAAAAAATAATCACAACGATGAATAAAAATAGTAACATGATGAAACGATAATTAAATAATTCAATATTACTAATTAAACGTTATGTCATTCCATTCCGAGCACCCTTCTCATCGAGATCTAATAATCTCAAACCGAATGAATGGTGATGGCGGATAGTTGCGCAAGGTGGAAAGACGCGGGCGGTCCTCCTCCTTCCATTTCTCCGTTTCTATTTTCATTTTACAACGACGTAGGTAGGTGCATTATACTAACGGCGAAGCCACGCGATCCAAGCGCGGGTAGTCTCTTCTCTTTTTCAACAACCGGATGCCAGCGACCGACTTCCGGGTGCGCGGAAAGAAACGGTGTAAGTTAATCCCCAGAGGCAGCGCGCCGTCGCCGCTTTTATTTTCACCCTGCTCCATCTTTGATTTCCTTTTTTTTTTATTTTTATTTTTTTTTTTTTTTTTTATTTCCACCACTCCATTCTTACATTCCGCCAAATTTAGTCATTCTAATTTTCTCCAAAAATTTTTCCAACACGCCGCTGCCCGTCGATTCCTAATTTTTTCTTCTCGCATCGCACAGTCACAGATAGACCAGAGGGAGCATCGTCACACGCAACTCTGTGGTACCGGCGCCTCTCTCTTCTTCCCTCCACCCCCGCCCCTTCGACGAGTTCCTCGTATTTATTGGGATGACCGAACAGCAGCCCTGCAGCGCACAGACCGTGCCACCTGCACATAATTATCTCGCTCTGCTGGCTAAATAACCATTAATTATTGTCGGGCTTTACAACGCCTCTGGGAGGAAAAAATGAACGTAAAACAAAAACGAGAGAGAAAAGAAAGAAAAAAAGAAAGAGAGAGAGAGAGAGAGTAGAAAAATAAAATAAAAGTAAAAATAAAATACACTAACGACAAACGTACCGTTCATATAATATTAACCGTATACCTATAACTACCCGATGCTGCCTGTGGCATCGACGCGACGTGTGCAAAGCGCCCCAGTTTATTGCGCAATTATTTATTGAGCTTATACACCGCGTTAACGGGTCAACCTGAAACCTTTCAATCACCGGTATTATTCTGCGTGAAAAAATCCGAAATTATCCAATACAACGCTACGTCATAATACGTCTCGCGGGGAGAGACCGAGGCGCCGACTAGCGGTGGCGTCTCGAAGCAGAATAACCGTTACTCTTTAACGAGCTGCGATTGGCCGGGGACTGAACTTCTTGTTATTTGAAAAGTATCGCACGTTACGCGCCACGGTTTCAGCACCAATCTGAGTTGGCTTGTGCAATTTTGTTATTTTATTCCATTTTTTTCACAAATACGTGAACCCCAGCACGATAAGATGTGGGCTCTAATTTATTCCAGTGTAGACACCGGATCGTAAGTGGATTGCGCAAGCGGTACGACTTCCTCATCTTTAATCCGCGCCCGAGGGACGCTGAGTTTTATAAGCGGGCGCCCCTCAAGTTACTTCCTTTTAATTTCCTTAATGACTGGATTGCCGGAGGTTTCGGGGCTGCGGTAATATAATCGATAAATATACGTATATATTTACGTATATATATATATATATATACCCGTATAATACGTACGGAGTGCGTGTGTGTCAGGGTTAAATAATCGATCGTCAGTCTCCACGCGACGTTTTACCAAGTGGCATTTTTTTTTATTCTTTGAATATGTCCGCTTCCCGGCGTCTGGATGCGATGCTTTTCCCTTTTGTGCTCGAAGCCAAGGGCAAATCGAGGGTGGAAAAGGTCCCATCCGCGAAATAAAGAGAGAGAGAGAGAGAGAGCCGGGAGTCGGAGAATGGCCGTAAAGTTTTTCCCGGCGGCGGTCGTGTCCCTTGGGGTGATACGGGGCGCGACTACCCACGTGCCTTTCAAATTACGTAACATCCATCGTAGCGACGCCCCGCGTCGTTTTGCATGACGAAAGAACAAAGCGGGAACTAGCTTTGCCAGCGCTCTTCGACGGTGAGCGCAAGAAACTGAGAAAAACGAAAATAAGATTAAAATAAAGAGAGGGGAAGCGTGGCCCTGACAATAGCCCTTCTCGCTACCGTGGACGTGAAAGCGAGGATCAAGGCGGAAAACGTAAGGAGGTGCGATGAGTCCGGACGGAGCTCGAGAACGCGGATATTTCCGGGATTGTTGAAACACAGCTTAGGCGTGCATTTCGAGCCGCGGAGAGAAGAAGCTTTTCGCAATCTGCGCGTGGCGTTAAACGAGTTATCCGTCAATTAAATACACTCAAGGTTCGAGAGCGAGGGAAGGTTGGATCACGTGGAATACTTATATACTAAACGGGACAGTAATATTCCAGCGAGGAGACAAATGCCACTTTGACGAGGGAATAAGGAAAAAGGAAAAGGGGAAAGGAAGAGGGAACTTGGAGATGGAGGAACGGCCGAGGGAGAGATGCCCGGTGGAATGGGAAACACGGGGATAAAGACGGTGAATTTCTCAGGGTGAAAGATCTGACGAGGGACGAACGGCTGGAGACAACTTTACCGACGATGAGCTGAGATAGGACTGGGCTGATTGGCTGGATTCAGTTCCAGCTGCGATGATTCCAATGCCGAAGGAGAACGCTACAACGACAGCTGAGAATAACGAGATTATAGGATCCGTTGAAACGTTCCAATTGGTGTATTAATTGCCGGTGGGTGAAGTTTTACTCCGTGGAATTTACAAACATGATCCACCTCATCTTAACCTTGCGAGCTACGTACGAGTCGTAATCATCCCCACTTAAAAGCTTCCTCGGAAAACTTGAAACAGCCGATTATTGGATGTTTTACTGTTTGCCGAGAACGATCCATTGGAAATTCATCAAATGAAAAAAGGTTTTTTTCAGAAAGGACGAAGAAACAGAATTTTCGCGGAGGACAAAGCTGTACAGAACTCTGTCGACGGATGAAGTAATCGTTACTGGTGGGTGTCGAATGTTGGCTGCTGGCACTGCCGTCTTGGACTTTTCTTTTTGCTGTGGAAGAGAATAGGGTCAATTTAACAGTTGTTACATCCTTAGTTGTAGAACGGTAAATCCCCATTGCGATCTGTAACTGCTATGTGCGCTTGGTCTTCTGTGCCAAATGCTCACGTTGAAATCAACGTAAGCGTTTCCAAAGTTCCGAGAGCTACGAATGAAATCACGCCTCTTCCCGAGTGAGGAACGTGCCAAAAATAGCACGTACAGTGGTCTCTGATTTACCAGTGATAGTCGGTTTACCGATGCTTTGATATCGATCGTTGGTCATCCCCGTCGTGGAGCTTTAGTGCGGATTCAGACAGGGGAGCGAAGAGCGACGGAAGTTCCGGAGGGTGGAACGGGAAGGCTCACTTCTGGCGAGGAGAACTATTTGCCTAATTGGAAGTTATAGCGACGAACCCAACCCCTGAAGCAAACCTCCGCTGAGCTATTCAAACCTCTCGCGGAACATGGAAAATACACTCCACGTAAACAGATGGGGTTAATGCGATGATGACACAAATCACTTCATCTCACACGTTAGTTCCAAGTTTGCTGCTTTTCCGATAGTCAGATCAGAGTCGCAAGGCTACCGTCAATCGTATTTGCGAAGTAATCGCCAACAATTTGATCTTCCTGCAAGGGAACCAACACGTTTGCCACGTCCATGTGAGTCGTGACCAGATTATTTGGTATCGCACTGGAGTGAAGTGACTCTCAGTTTTAGTAACGTCACAACTATTTGTGTCGACTTATGTTTCGCGTTTTGACCCACTAACGACACACCCTGTTCAATTCGACACTTGATAAATAACAGTACATCTTTCGTGAATTACGGAAACCCTTTTATAGATGTACATGTATCAAAAACACTTCATTCGAGTCGTTGAAGGTCTGTGCTGCAGAAACGACTTGATCTAGCTTTGATGCGCGAGAGCCATCCCGTTGTTTATGGGACGCTTAAACACTCAGTGTACCTCGTTAGGACTTTTATGTGCTACTGAGCGACGATTAGAATTTTATGACGAACCAGAGACATCCTCGAGGAGACAAGTACGTGGGCTATTTATGAGATTCGAGAGCTACTATCAATTCTCCATATAACTGAGTGAAGACTTCTACATCTTTTGAACCATCACTGAATTTAGCATCGGACGAAAAATAACGCGATGTGCGCTTGCCGTGACTAGACTTGAACGTCAGTCACTTTTTCTTTAGGATCAGGTAAATTGTAGCTTCTGTTATTTGGAAGCATTTGATAACGACATATTAGACGAATTGGTAACGTCGCTAACGCGATCATCTTGAAATTTTCTGACAAAGAAGACGCCTCAGAAAGACAGATTTTGAATGAAAATACATGAATGTATACTGAAAGTAGACCAAACTAAGGTCTCTTTGAAATGGCGTTAGCGCAACACGGGGCACAAGACAAAAGCACCCCGTCCTTAGGATGACTTTCGCTTCAAGCCCGGATTCAATTACAATCAAGGAATAACATTACCAAGCCTTAGAGTTGTGTAACGAGACCAAAAGGGTTTAGACATAATACCTATACAACTGCGATTCAATCCACGATTCGCCGCCGTACGGATTTGGGTACAAGCGAAACACAATGACGCCGACGATAATGATAACAGTATTAATAACGATCATAATAACCGGAGGTACGATCGAAGCTGTACGAAATAGGCTCGGGCTCCTGTCACTTCGAGGGAATGGAAATCTCATCCTTCGAGCGTCGACCCCTCCGAACGATCTATTCGCGCGAGCTTCGAGGTTGTATCTTGCCACCCTCGGTCCCACACTCTACACGGTGATTCAAGTCGAGCTTGCTCAGCTATGAATCTGGAGACAGCGGACGGCTGTTGAAGGCCAAATCGACGGGGTTGCGTCGGATAAATCGATCCTTGGATCAAGGATCTTGGACACAATTTACCCGGCGATGCGAACGGCATGTTTTCACTTTCACCCCTCTTTCAAGGACGGCTGCAAGCTACTTTGCACGGCCCTGTACGAGGGGCGAAGCAGGCGACTGTGAAGGCCGGGGAAGTCGATGCTGCGACATTTAATTATTTCCACTCTCCACGTTTCCAATATCTGCAGAGGGGAGAGAGGCTGGTCGGTCAAGTATTGTCTGGCCGATTGGGGACCGAGAGCATCGCTTATGGCTGTGCACGTCGCACGGTCGGGAATTGTGTAGCTGTATTAATACCCGTCATTCCGAATTCGAGAGTCGGATCTATGACTACGTGCGTGGATGTGTGCGTATTGTACGTGCACGCGCATCGGACCTTTTCCATTATACCTACTATCGGTGGATGTAGGATGAACGAAACCCTTGCTGTCGAAACGTACATCACCGATCACGGATCAGTTGATTATTTCTGTATTAATATCTGCAACGACGAATCGCGATCCAACCGACTACCTCGACTCTCAATCTCGCTGAAATACACGAGCACTTTGTTGATTGTAGGGTTCGTTTTTTACACATTTGAAACATTTAACGGTGTGTATAGCCATGACAGATGTGATTCGTTTACTGATTATTGAATTCCAAGTAAAAATAGTTATCTTGAACAATAGAGAATCGTGCAATAAATGTAAAAAAATGTGTAAAAATTGTAACGAGTATTAGTAAACTTTTTTTGCCTAACGTCTATATTGTATTCGTTTCGTGACTTGAGTTTTTCATGCAAAAATGTGTTCCATATCGAATACGTTGTTTTATTTTTTCTCAAAATATTAAAGCAGGTTGCAGATAATCAAATCATTTTAGGATTGTGAAATTGTGGCCGGAAATTCTGTGCCTGAAAAATAGTCTTCATAATACGTGCTACGGACAACTCCAAAGTTAACGAAACATGAATAGCAAGTATTCCTGGACTTTCCATTTCGAAACTCGAGAACGAAAAAAACTTTCTCGTAACCTGCAGGTGACTATTAAGCAAGTTCACGAGTGATTTTCAAGTCGTTCAAACGACGATTTCGTAATTGAAATTTTTTTTCTCCAACGTCGTTTGTAACACCAATAAATAATTTGTATGTTTTTGCGAAACAAATGTAGCCATTAGTGAGTTTATTTTTCTTCCAGGTGTAATGTTTTCTTATTTTCCTTTCTTTTCTTTTTTCTTTGGATACCGTTTTTCCCTGCGTAATCAAAATCACTTTCAGGATTGCGGCGAGGGGGCAACGAAAATAAAGCGAACCACCCGGAATACGGACGTGTGGATGAAGAGCAGAACGTGGATACTGCGCCCTCGATAAACTTAACCCCCTGCGCAAACACTCGAGGCAAGCCAAGCGCCCGTGGGATGTTCAATATGATAGAACGGGCAGGTTCTTCCCCTAACGCGGCCGAGGACGCTAATACCGCATGAGAAATGCGGCATATAATGTATTGCCGTGCCTCGCCCCGCCCTCCCCATCCTCAATTTCGCCCCCGCCTACCCCCTCCACTCTTGAATTCCCCCTCGGCAAATCCCTCTCGGATCCACCGCCACCCCCGGCATCCCCCCTCCGTATACACGTACCGACATAATGTATTAAATATATACACCGAATTGAATGTATTAGTGGCGAATGATTCCCAACCTTATTCTGTTCGAAATAAATTGGAGAATTATGGAAAAATTGTTCTGGAAATTAGTCGTGACTGGGGTTTAGGAACGGTTAGAAATTTTGTTGATATTTTTTTTTAGAGCTTGAGCGCATTATTCTTACATTTTTTGAAAATTAACTAAGAGAAAGAGGTCGTACGTATTGATAGATGTTATGGTAGAACTATAAAAAACCTATACCGATCAATTCCATCAGGTCGTGTTTGAAACAAAATAATTTTCTTTCACTTTTTCGTGTTCAAGTATAAGTTCGTCAACTAAAAGCAAAGGGTTGAGTGTTATCTTTTTTTTTACATCATTTCTGAATCTACGAAGATATCAACTTATTTGTATGTTTCAATGATTTTTAGAGCGTTCTCAAAGAAAACAAAATTGACGCTCGCGGCCTTCAGTTCTTATCTTCGATCCATGCTCTTCGATAGTTTCTACAACGATTGCAGAAAAAAAAAAAACTAGTTGTTACGACCTTCCGTTTTCATCTTTTTTTTTCATATTCTTGTTAATGGAAAAAAGATCGTATCCGTCTAACAACGACCTTTTGCTTTTATATTTTTCAACCTTTGATTTCGATTTGATTGTACGTTTTGATGATTTTCGTAATGTGAAAGAAGAAAAGAAAAAAAATTATACGCCTTTTTGCTACTAGAATCGCATTTTTGGCAGTTACGCCATTACGCCATTAGACACGCGATATTAACGCGTACATCAAAGAAATTTAGAAATTATACCTTAGTAGGTACATATGTAAACCAGTCCCTCACCTATAATACCTAGTATCTGAATGCAACGCTTTCGAAGCGCGTAATATCACGGCAGAACGTGATTTTATACGTCGAGAGATTTATCATCGTGCGGTCTCATCGGGGGATGGTTTACAGACACGCGAACGTTGAAGGGATGACGAAAGGGCCGAGGGTTGGGGCTGGAATACGTTTGGTGTAGGTATATTCATTACTTTTCATTTACGGCAAAGCCTGTCAGCAAACGCCTGCCTCCGTTAAACTGCTGTAAAACTGGCGATGCTCTCGCGGTAGTCGCGTGATTCACGAGCTGTGGGCTGCACACGTGCCAAACACATACTGCAGATCGAGCTCACGTTTGTGTAACCGAAACCGAAATAGCTAGAGCTTAATTGGTTCATACTTGCGATTTTTCACCAGTCCCGGAAAACGCAACTGGGACGGCTCCCTGAAAAAGCTCTGGAAATTTTGGAAGATTTGTAATCGTCAAACGGAAAATCGACAATGGTAGAAGTACTTCATCGCCTGCTGCGATGCTTAATAAAGCGCGTTTAACCCGAACTGTGTACGAATCTGTCGACTTCTTGTTTCAGATACTAAATATTTCTTCTTCGATACTGACAATGAAAATAATTGAACACCGTCAGTTGGAGACGATCAACGTATCATTAATTCGAATGAAAATACGTCAATCGTAATAAGTAAAAAAAATGAAAATAAACAAATAAATTGTTTGCCAATAAATTTATATTTTTTTCAAATTTCCCCACTTCAGAGTGAGAATCGCTTGATAATTTCCCTGCGCTCTTTGTGGACAAGAAAAATTCAGTCTCGTGACGCTTGGATTTTTTCAACTTTTAGCTCGTGCAATAACCACCCTCGATAACTAGCCAATAAATGAATGTCGATTCGATTCCGCCTGCGGAATAAAATCGCAACGTTTATTAATTATCCATCCGGTAAGTCTCGAGTATTTCCTCGAAAATTGCCGGCACACGTTACAAACGCGAGTGAAGAGTGTGGCGTTATCGGACCGGTTGCCGTGGTTAAAATCGTTATTTGGTTACAGCGGGGAGGGGGTAGGACGGAGATGGGGAAATATTTGAATTGGTTTACGTTATTAGCGAGCCGATCATCCGAGTTTAACGGTAATTTTACCTGCGTCTACGATAACCGAATTGAAATTCTGTCGTTCGGTTAATACCTCCGCTGCTGGAATCTACCAACGCATGTACGTGTAATGCCGGCACGCATGTGCGTATATACCGAATACCGATATGAGCATGCAATAATCGGAAAATGAACCCTTCCAATTTTCTCCCCTCTTTCATCCGTTTCCGACATCCCTTTACCAACCTGGCGATTCCGGAAATCCAATAACCGAGTTACTGCTCCAACCCTACGTTTCACCAGCTACCGTGATGGCCGTTAAATATCAGATTTCAAACGACCCCACAGTTACACTCTTAGGGAAAAGTTTGTTTTTTATCTTCTTTTTTTTTTTTTTTTTTTTGCGATCGAGCACTTCTATAATTTATTCCGCGTTAACTCGTCTTTTTTTTTTTATTGTACCCGGTAACATGGAATGCCGATCGGAATTTGGCAAATCTTAACTAGATATCATTGTCAATGAAACGAGAAGAAAAGGTAAGGGAAAGAATAAAAAAAAAATTTCCAACGCGTGTGGTAAAAGTTTGTTTAATTTCCATTTTCTAAAATCGATTTAACGCGGTGATGGGAAATACGAGATGAAATTTAGCTTCGGACTCGCGCAATTGGTGCGAATCACGAATTGCCAATGTCGATTAAATTTTTTATTCACTGTCGTCAAATCGACGCAAAAGTTCACTCTGAATAGGCGGTACGTGCGTACGGATGTACGTGTGGATTATACCTGCGTGTGTAATCGTAAAATGTGTATCCACGCTTTGCGTGGATCCGTTCACATCCGTATCCGCAGCATTACATGGAAACGTATACAGGCGTACGCTTACCTGCTGTGGATATAAACGCGCGAATGCACGGCTGCACTTTACAGAGATAGAGGCTCATTCCCCACCAGGGATGATTACAAACGGTCGGGTAATTCCACATTTTAATTAACCATGTCGGCTAATGAAGGCTAATTACGGAGCTATAATATTTTGTTCAAATACGAAACGGAAATTTTAACCCCCTTCCGACAACCCCTGAGCTGCTCTGATTACACAACGTTTTCCGATTAACCCCTTCGGTAACGCGTTATTTTGCTTAGTCAACTTTTATAAAAAGATAGCGTTCTGTGATTTTCGGGGTCGTTGAATACGAATCTGAAATGAGACTTTGAAATTTCAAGATGATAGATCCAGTATGGCGGACGAAAATTTCAAAGCTGATTAAATACGGTCAAAAAAACTATGCAAGAGTTTTTGGGCTCGCTGATTGAATTCGCCATACTGAATTTTTTTAAATCTGTCTTCAGATTCGTAGTCAGTGGCCCCAAAACCCTTGCACGTAGTTTTTTTTCTCCGGATTCGGTCGAATTTAAAATTTTCATTCGCCATATTGGATCTGCCGTATTGAATGAGTAAAATCCGGTTTTAAATTCGTAATCAGCGACCCCAAAAACTTATAATTCATGTAAAAGATTTGAATGTGTAGATGGGTAACGTTTTCCGAAATGAATTGTTCCTCCAATTTCCACGATTTTTTTCAATCAATCAGTTTCTAACAATGATAGTTTACATAATATCGCAATTATTACTCTCGAGTATTGAAAACCTGTTAACAGACTGTGAGAAATATCGAAAAGCTGCGAGAAAATATGTTGAAAAGTAAAATCTCTAAATATACAAAAAATGGATATAAAATAGGTGGCAAGAATACTTACCACTATGACTCAAAGGGTTAAGGGGGGTTAACTGTAAAAGGGATTATAATTTTTTTCCTCGTAGCATTCGCTACAAAAGCACTCAAAACGCATATCTAATTAAACTTAAATCAGCGAAAAATAAAAATAAAGGTAAAAGACTTTATGTTTGGTGGTTATACCAAAATATAGTTTTAATTAACACATTCATAAATGGTATAAGGTCGCATCCGCCATTATTATGCCTTCGAAACATAACGATTTGTCGATTTCACGATGAATGTTTGAAGTTTTTATTTTTTGAAAAAACAATATCAAAACGTAACGCCATTAGTTAACGTGGTTATTTTTCATAAAGTTCGCGATGAAAGGGCCACAACAGACACTACTTACGGCTTCTGACCATTATCTGATCCATTTTTATGTTTCAATGAATTTAAACGCATCCTCACGTTTTTCGAGGAAAAGAAAGTACACCTTTTATACCTTTAAGGGTGGTAAAAGTTCGTATAATGGGGCATACGTTCTTACGCCATTAGACACGCGATACATTATGTTATAATACCTATGAGTAGTTCGATGGTTTATAAGCTTGCAGATATTTATAGTCGAGCTTTTGACGTCAAATGGGATGGAAAATTGCTGTGATCGTGCGAAGGCGACGGCAACGATGTCTGTGTCGATGCTCGGGGTGTGTCTTGTGTGTATCGGCATTGCTGCACACCCATGCCTACACATGCACGCGCAATATCACAGCTCGGTAACCTGCGCCAGGTGATCATCGACAGGATCCATAGCTAAGCAGGTGAGCCGGGCTAATTTTTTCGCACCAGTGAAACACGGACTAACAACGCTCGCTTCTCACACGGAAAATCATCCCTGTTCTTGCCTCTCTCCTCGATATATCGATTATCGATGCAGTCCTCTCGTTTGAAAAATGTCGCTTCATTCCCTGCACGACCCTGTTCCTGCCACATTTACTTGCAGCGCAACTCGGATTGCCGTGAAAAATGACTACGAAGAAAATTCTACTCAATTTATCGAAGAAAATATCAAATTACATTGGGAATTCCACCTGCAGATGTATCATTATTATAAGTTCGTTGTCTGCAAAAGCTTTCCTTGGTAGACAAATCGTAGAACTTAGATCTAATAAGCTGCGATTGATTCGTTTTTTATCAATTGAATGTAAAGGCTTGGAAAATCCGAATGCCATAGAGAGGAAATGTGTTTTGGGATTATAATTTTCACCCCCAAATCGTGGATCCCTTTCTCCCATTACCCATTGTAACTTGAGAAGATCATTCTGTGACTTCTCAACAATTCTCAGCCATTGATAGATCCAGAAACTAGAGCGTATCAACAGCAACTTAAAAGATCAAGAACCGTTAAAGCAGAATTCTTATTGGATCGGGTACCTACTCGAAGTTCTGATCGTTCAGGATTGTCGAAAACTCAAGTTTTTATGTCAATACCGCAATTCAACGATAAACTTCTAAGGAGTGACCATAGGCCGGGCATTATTTATAGCTACATGAGAGTATGAATTGGTGATGTTGTGTTTGAATATTGCATTGATCGATACGAGTATAATTGGAAGCCTTTGATCAAGCTCGACGAATCGAAATTAAGGAAGGATAAATTTTGGATTAATCAATCAATCAATCAACCAATCAATCAAGAGACAAGGTGTCAGGCTGATATCCCTCGCAGGTGTTCTAAATCCCGGGAACCCACCCGGTACGTGACACGCGCCCCGATTCTGCAATTAGCAGCGATTCCCCGGCACCACCGACCCTATTGGCAGACCGGAAAACCCTCTTTCCTCTCTTGGATCACCGCGGCGTCGGTGCCGTAACGAGGCACGTAATTGTATCAGCGGCTGATGGCGTGGAGCTGGAGGATGAGCCGGAGCAACGGAGAAACGGACCTTCTTTCCGAGTCCTCGGACTTCCAAGGCACCAAGAGAAACGGACACACGTGTGCTGCTGGTGAGCACTGTAAAAACGAGACAGTGGATATCCCGACCATGTTATCGAGGAGATCCTTGAACGGATGATGTATGGAGGCTCGATAGATCCATGCAACCCTCTTCCACCGGCTGATCCTGCCGGTGAAGTAGGCAGGTAGTTGGTAGGTGGGTACTACTGCTTTTTATCACCTTATCTAGGACGTCTGATCGGCTTGGTGTTTGATTTTTTCAAACCATTGTTAGCTGGGAATGTTGTACGTCGTTTTTACCGTAAAAGGTTACCACTGACGCGTAGTACTTTAATTGGCAGATACCCACTGCCGTTCTTTCGTTTCTCCTGCCGAGATGCACCGATGTACTCACCTCCCTTTCTTAGCTATACATAAGTCAAGCACACCTTATCTTCTCCTCTCTTAGGTCGATCTCGCTACGCGAGTCGCGGTTTTGTTTACACCGTTAAGACTGCTACAACACACGAAGAAGCAAGAAACTGAAAGCCGCGGTAGCGTCATTTTTCCAAAACACGTTTACCGACATTCAGCTTTGGAAGATCATAACCTTGTAGACACGTGTCTGTATATACCCATAAATCCTTACTCTTGAAAAATTGATTCGAGCCCTCGATGAATCACAGAGAAGTTCGGGAATCCCCTAGGGAATCCCATTAGCTGGCTCATACGAGACTGTCTGGAGGGGAAAAAAAAATGTTGATCACAAATATTTTTCTTGAATTTCACGAATAGCTGACTGTGGTAAATGTAGTTTCAAATTGAACTGGCAGGTAGAGTCGCTCGCTAAAAAAATTCCGAATTGTATTTACGAACCTCGCATTAAATGTTACTTGCAGAATCTTATCTACGGATGGTGTGAAGAAACAGCCTTACTTAAATCAAGTCCATGGTTTAACCATTAACAAAAAAAAAAAAAAAAATCCACACATTTTCCGCAAATGATGTACGATTTGATATTATTCGATCAATTTATACACTACCGATGTTACGAAATCTTTTATTGTAACTATACATATACATGAGATAAAAAATTGCGTCGAATAGAGAAAATTAGAGAATGTTTTGAAGTCCGGCAAAAACATCAGTTTTCAGTATCTCGTCAGCAAAGGCATCGATAAAATGTCGAAACTCGAGCTGAGCTATCTCGACGGGGTATCGGATCGGAAAATACAGGGTATATGAATCATTGACGAAATTGTCGGAATGACAAGCAGCTACCCTTCGCCCGCCACCCTCCACGTTCAATTTCGCACACGCCGACGGGGCACCGACGCTATTGTATGTATGTACGTACCTATGCCGTGAATATTATTTTTTCAGCCTTCGGCAAACCTGTACGGGTGCGGACACGATGAAGCAAACCCGACGGTGTGTTATTGGCAACGGTTGACCCGTGAATTATTACCTCTCATATATTTCATCAGCCACTACAGACCATCGAACTTCCAACGAGCGGATCATGTAACACTCATGATGACAGCCCGTGGCACCGAATATCCATCCCTGCCTCAACCCATCCTTCAGCAACGATCCCGTCGATTACGTATCATTATTATTATTATAATCATCATTATCACTATTATCCTACCTTGACTATATTTTTACTACTACTCAGCTTCCGATTTCTGCTGATACGTTGAGTAGTTACAGCTAACGACAATGCGTTTCAATATCAATTCGTGTCTGTTTGTTGATGAATGGGGGGGAATTAATGACGAGGCATAAAACTTGGGAACTTGATTCGCACGAGTATCTTACAGGTATGCTCTAATCGATAAACTCGATGCTTTCGTGACAAAACTGTGACCTGCACATTTCCACCATTTTAACCACTTTCACCTTAATCGTAACACGGCCAAATACCGTCGTCCCATCATACTTTACTTTACACCATGAATCGCAGGAGTCCGGGCGAAATGCTTATCGATGGTCACGCGAAGACGGATAAGTCCGAGTCGGAAAAGAAGCACGGAGAGCTTTTTGCCTAGCAGCGTGGGATAAGGGTATAAAGTTTGTCCGTGTAGTTGTCACTGGGTAAGGTAAGAACGAGGTTGACCTTGTGGCCGGCGGGAGGTAGGATCGTCGCTCCGAAGTCGTTGCGGAGGAACGGCCCTCTCCTCTTCTCGATCTTCGACTCTGGATGCAATAGCGTGTCTCTGGGTCGATGGATAAAGAAACTGCAGAGACACGCGCGGTGCTGAGATCTCTTCTCGCTTCCGGGACACGCGGCGCGTGACCTCCCGCGGTTTATTCGAGTTCTCGAACGATATCTCAGCCGCGGAAAACGTGGGGCAAAATGCAGCATCTGAAACTTCGCACACGTTCGCCTCCGCGTCTAACCGAACCGAACCGGTATAAATACACCCGAGACACTGTGAGAGAATCCAAGATTCTTGTATGAGAGCAGGATGCGCAATGGGTTTCAACCCGGGTCAGTCAAGTAAATAAACTCAATTTATTTTATCTACAAGACTCTGTCGTAGATAATCGATGAGATGAAGAAACGGGACGAGGCGAACAAGGTGAGGAAGAAGAACGAGTGGATTCAATTAGTCTCGAAACTCCGACCGGCTTGCACATTTGTAGGTAAATCAGCTACGTGTGTACCGGTAACCAAGGATGAGGTGAACAGTTCTCACTGTAATTTGGAGAGGTGAAACTAGTCGTTGGTACATTGGTAACAATACCTTAAAGTTACTGTTCTTAGAAACACGCAGCTCACGTTCCGGGTCTGATGATTTTTGCCACGGGGCGAACCAGAACGACGGACTTTTTCGATGTTCTCCATTCTTATCGCGTCACCTTCTCGACCCATGATTGTCGATTCTAAGTTCGACTTGCCCCGGTCCAATTGAAGCGTGACGTACGTTCGTCGTATCGCGATATATGAGAGAAAAATCGGTACAATCTGACACCGGAGAACGTACACAGCGGATCGGACGAAACACGAAACGTCACATCGTGAATTTCTATTAGATTTTGATTGAATATTCATGCCCGTAGCCGATGGCACTATTAGCGTTCCGTCATCCGAATAAAAATCAAGTACCGGATCGAGGTCACCTCAACCCACCTGCACTCCCGTTACCACATCCCGAGTAACATCTGCCGGCAGCGTGCCTATTTTCTCTGTATGCCTGGTACAGCCAGAAAACAGGACAACCGTGTGTCACTGGAAACGGCGATGCCTCTGTACACAATCACGTATGCTGCATGAACTGACTAATCGGAATCGGTTAACGCGTCAAATGGCACCGAAATCCGAGGTTGTTGAAACCGCACTAACCAATGGCATCCACGTTTTTTCATCCGAGCTTTGCCGTTGCGGTTGGAATCGTCAACCCTCCGTTCACGTCCTCCGTTGCAGCCCTGTAATTTACGAATCAGGACTTCCGCAAGGGAAGAATATAATCGGCGGCGTGTACCGTGTTTTGTCAACCTTGAAATAATATTATCATGTTCAATAAAGGTCGTTTAATAACCATACCTGGTATTAACATTTTATATTCAATATTTTTCGCATAAAAAATATGCTGGAAAATCGAACATCTTTTAGCCCAACAGAGTAGAAACCTCCCTTAAAGTCGAGGTACGGTTGACGTATGAAATTTTCGTTCAAACGAACGTTCGGAACTTCGGGTAGATATTTTAGACTTGGGGTTAATTTTGACACGACAGTTTTCTCACAGTGTACGAATCGTAGCCTCTAACGATCATCCCTCGGATTAATGATATTTATCTCTCGCCTCTTGGCCCGACGACCGTGTCGAGTATTCCCCTGTGCCACCGAGTCTGGATAGACGTAAACTAGACAGAGAATAATAGATGAGAATCGTTGATCGAGACAGGGGTGGCGTTTGAGGCGTGAAGGGATGAATAATACATGTCCCGAGACGTGGGGATACAGCTTTCGATCTTGCGCATGCGCCTAATCCCGAAGCTCAACTCCTCCGCGAGCAACAGGACGCGTTGTAAGTTAATAAAATTTTCCTACCGGGTGTAAAAATTATTCGCAGAATAACAATGACGGCCTACAGACGATCAAGGATTTCAAAGATTCTACGGCTCCATAAAATCTCGGAACAATGAAACCTTGGAAAGTTCAGGACCTTTTTCGAAAGGATCAGAGCCGCCGGCGCGGAATATCAGCGGTTCGGTTTCACCCTTGACAGACCGCCCGTTTCAGGCGAGGCTTTGAGAGGGTGGCACAGAGCCGTTTAGCTCGCGGCACGAACCACAGCCAAGACGAGGACGTACCTATCTCTCTGCAGGTCTACCCATCCTGGAAGCGTTCTGCATTAGTAAATACTTGTTTGCAGGACTTCACCGGTAGAACAAAGGACGGGACCAGATGTGTCATACCGACGCTTTGTGCGGCTCACTTGCGCACGAAACGTACGCGTCTGGCTTTCACCGTGACCCCGGGCACTCCTAGTACTCTCTGTGATGTACAACGCGCGTAATTGAGTAACTAGGGGCGACGCCTATGTCGCTACCGTACGAACCAACACCGGCACGGCGCCTGTTTATTATTCGGAAATATTAATTGCTCCGCAAAATGGGAACGCGCTACGCCACGTTTGATGATCCGTTGCTCTATATATTCTACGCTGTTATTTTAATCCTTTCATCACCGTCAAACACACCGCGGTCCGTCCGCGTTTATACCAAATTGACCAAGCCCAGGTACAATCTGTATGTAATTGCCCCATTTTTTAATCCTACAAAGCAAATGACAATAGTTAAGAAGATATACGTACGCGGTAGCTGATGAAATGATAGAAATTGTCTCATCACGCGGCTTGTTTCGTTAGTTTTATTTATACAATGATTTTTTAAGCTCATGCAACTGGACTTTTTAAGTTATGCATATTCCTGATAACCTTCGTCATTTTTCTTATCGCGTATCCCATGAATTTGTATATTTAATTACGTAAGCAAGGCGGAAGCAAAAGTTTGACAATTTTCCGCTGTCTAGTTTTAAAACGTTTTTTTTCCTACGCTTAATGTAGAATGAACGGAATTTGAAAGGTATCGTTGATAAATTCAATCGAAGGTTGTTACAAGTTACAAAAAAAGAAACAGAAATTTATAAATATAACCGAACGCGCGAAATTCGTGACGTATGTAAAATATTTTTGTTTTCTAAAACAGCGATTTCTGCAATATCTCGTATTTCTCATTTCTCCGAACCGGATTTGATTCGAAAGTTTTTTTTTTTCCACTCACACTTGGAAATTACTCAAACATAAAACCGTGAATATATTAAATTTTTTCTTCCATTGTCCCGAAATCACCTTTTGAATAATAAAGTAATGCCTGACGTGAAAAAATTGGGTCGTTTTGCATAATTTTTATAACATTTCAGAGGCTCTATCCGGAACGACGAGGAATGGGTTATGAAAGTAAAGTCCGCGGTGAACGTACTTTCACGGTAAACGTTACTCCTCTCGGGACGGGGCGAGGCGGAGGCGAAACTACCCTTACAACAGGTAGTCGATATTTTATCCCTTGCCCCGTTCGCCGCGCCGGCAAACTACGCCTTGCGGGCTCGGTTTTATGCCGCGCGGTTTTATTGAGCCGAAAAATTTAACGGTCCGAGTTGTTATCATCGCCCGCCCTGTAATCCCATTTTACCATGCACCCTGTAGCGTTTTCAGAATAGGTGCTTCAAAATCTCTATTGAAATATAATATCGGCACCTGGATTCTGATGCGCCACTGGCAATCGTCAGGGAAGTTGCTAGAAGTTTGTCAAAAAGTGCAACAATTGAATCAAATTTAAAAAGACGAAAAAAAAAAGAATCTTGGATTCAAAAAGTGAAATCGAAGTTGGATTTGATTCGAATTATGTCTTTCCAACACAGACAAAAAAAAATTCAAAATCGCAAATTCGAGTGAAGAAACTTGAGTTGTAAATAACTTTAGAAAGGTGAAATTATTGTTTGGGTCTTTCGATGTCAAAATCGCACTATTGACTGATTTCGATAAATCGTAGCTGGTTTTCCTTCTTTGTAGATTTTCTACAAATTACGTCACCCCAATTCTTGATAACGTTAAATCGTTTTCAAACAAACAAAGCACAGGGATATTTAATAATTCAATTTTTGCGATCAACTGAATAGCTAAGGAGCGGAAAAGGGTCTGAAACGATTTGTATGAGAGAATTCATTTATGCGAATGACACTGTAATTACAATTCGCTAAGATTCGACAAATGGCACGATTTTAGTAATAAAAAAAATGATACAATTATGTCATTTGTGTAAAACCATCATTAATTATGGCTTTCTTAGTTGATCTTTTTCATTTTGATTTTCCCACCAAATCTCTATTATGACTGTACCAACTGACTTGTTTAAAAAGGAATTATATTCGCAAACTTTTATAATTCACAATTTATATATTTACTTATAATTGAATTATACCAACGAGCAATTCCATTCGTTTTCCAAATCCTCTGGCAAATCATTCTTAAACACAGGTATTAAAGAGTTGTTCGACTGTTAATAATTCTTTTCCAAAATCGAACGCTTCGCCGAGCGTTCGAACTCTTTCACAGCAATCGAGCGGTCAAAAACGGAAACGCGTAAGGTGAAGAGTGAGTCTAGATTCGACAGGTCGCGATACGAGCTGAGGCGTTTTCAACGATATAATTCTTATCCAACGGCGTCAATCGCGCATCTTTAATTACAGGGGCTCAGCGACGTGTGGTGTAATATTGAAAAGCACTTACCCGGCGATCCCAAATCGTATTTCAAGCCGATGAACAGGCCTGACTCATTAATGAATCAGTGATACAGATCAATTATCGACAAGGATTCTCTTCAAAGCCCGATCGAGTCAGGGGTCAACGGTGTTGATGATAAAGTGATAACGAACGGCAAGAGCGGCGTGGGCTTCAAAGCTTCAAATACAGACGGACAGAGAATCCAGAGGCCGGATTTTAGGGGAGCTTTAAAAGCGTCGTGGAAGAGAATAAAAAGTACAAAATACCCCGTAGATTGAAAAGAAAAAAAGTTGGATGCAGGGTGGAGCCAGCAAAAAAAAAAAAAAAAAAAAAAAATAAGCAATAAATAAATAAAAATAAAATTTAGATCTCGGTACAAAATGAAAATGAATCTTTTAACCGTAACCAAAAAATCTGTTATGTGTCACCGTTGTTTTTTTTTTTCTTGTCCATGATGGTTTATATTGTGCTGTATTTCGTCCCGACTATTGGGATGATTTATCGTTTATGTGAAACTGGAAACTGGAAGAAAGAAAAAAAAAAAAAAAATGTGTAGTCGACTAAACAAACAGATTTAGTATTGTCACAACTATATCCGCGACAAAGGAACAGTATTAAAATCGTTATCGTGGCGATACCAATTTTATAATAATTTTACGGCTATAGCAAGGAATGAAATTTTCCTCGGTGTACCCGGTAGCGCGCAGCTCATGGGTTAAAGATTAAGCACACCGGGAGATATCAATTTGTTAGTGCGTGGGCGACGCCTGCGTGCAAGCGGCGTCGGCTTCTCTGATGCCAGTTTCTTCGAGCGACGCGCGGTGAACACGCTCAGCAATTATGTGCAGAAGGACATGGAGCAGCCTCCTTTCTTCCTTCGTCTTCCTCTTTCTCGCCCTCCTATCTCCCTTCTTTCTTCCTTTATTTTTCCGCCTCTCGTATCTGTCGCCTCGATCTGATTTCAGCCGCGCGATATAGCTCCGTTGGAAAATCTTATACCTTGTTCGGTGTCGTATCGAGTCGTATACAGCTCAGCTGGTTCCTCGAAGACGACAATGAGCGACAACCGGCTCTGCTGTCTGTACAAGGCCGACCAATTAGCCATCGAATAATCGATGTGCGAAACAGATGCGCGTTGATAAGATTTATAAGATTGTACAGAAATGTGAAGGAAGAGAGAAAGATTCGCCTTCGGTTTTTCGTCTGTAAGGATCAAAGATTGCGCTCATACATACAAATGTGTTTTAAATCATAGCTGTAAACGTTAAATGAAAACTGCACCAACATGTTTCATGCACTGTTCATTTTCAAACTTAGAAATGTTTGATATTCTTAGTAGAAGTTTTAAGTTTGATGATATTATTAACAACGTTTCAGAAGTAATGGGGAATTTCTTGAGCGGAATAAAGTTGTTTCGAGTCAAATATGAGTGAATCAACTGTTCTAAGTTACCCTGTAAAGATTTTTTTCAACCCGATGGTTTGCGTGACACTCAGGAAAGCGCGTGTTTCGTTTAAACGTGTTATTAATTGAACGGGAAAACACAAGACGTGGAACATTCATCGGGATCACAAATCTCGGAAAGTATAATTAATCAATTTTGTTAATCTTAATCTTGAAACATAGTGGACTTCAGAAACGGAAGGAGAAGTCGAAATTCTGTAATTTACGGTCTAACTTTCATTTTACTAATCTGCTATGTACGCGTATTATTTAAAATTAGACCTCCAATTAGCTTTGGGCCTGGGACAAAACAAAAAAAAAAAAAATTTAAGACGCGAAATCAGTCGATTTTCTCTGACAGATCCATAATTCATCATGCGCTAACTGTACGGACAGATTCAATTGTCCAGAAAAGTACCCGAAACGTGCATCAACGATTTTATTCATTCTGTGACATGTTGTTGTACGTCAAAAAATATTGGATGCGTATTTTTTTAAGTGGGAATTTGGCCGTTCGAGGTGTGAAAACCACCCTAAGGTTTATTCTTTGAAAATCGATTTCTCAGGGTTCCAAGATAATTATGAAAAATTTTTAGATAAAAGGAACTAGACGTCACTTCCTATGAACAGACGATAATATCCGGAATATTTTCACTCTCATACCTTATTTTCTAGGACAATGTTAGAGGTGGTCGTCACTCCTTAAACAGTATAAAATTCGCAGGTAAAAAAAATAGGTGTCTAATCTTTTTCGATGTACCAAAAAATGTCGGAGAGCGAAGAAGATCGTCGAAGTAAATCTCGGGTACTTTCCTTGCGCTAATACGATGGAAAGAATGAGAACGTTGAGAACGAATTTTTTCCAACAAAGCGATGTAACAGCCGGTTTCCACGCAGTGTGAGGAGAGGAAGAAAAGCATGTTGTTCGGGTCGAAGATCGCGTGGGTAAGTCGATATAAGCGGTTGGATAGCCGGTGGAAATGCACACTGAGAAAAATTTCATTTGTAACAATAACTAGAAAAATTCGGTAAAACAGGTATCGTTGAGAAAACAATTTGAATATTGTTGGGATTACGAAAAACGAGGTACGCGTAACCATTTTGCGCTATTGTCGATCCTTTTTTGGTTATTGCATCGCAAAATCAGTTTCTGAGGTTTACTCTACTTTTTTAGTCAAACAAGGCTTTAACGTCAATTTATCGTCGCACGAGCATTAAATTTTCGCAACAGTTGCAAGAAAATATAGCAAACAGTGATCTCAATGAGAAAGAACAGTAACGGATACCAGAATTTCCGGTAACAGCTAGAGAAACTAATTTTCACTTTCTACCTGGAACTATATTTCGTCGATTGTGGTAAAAAATGAAAATAGTTAAGAACTGAGCGGTAAACGGAACTGAAAAATTTCTCTCGGTGTACGTAATATCGAGTTAACAGCGTCACGCTGATTGCGAGAGGAAGAATGGTGCGTGCCAAGGTAAGACACGGGGAAGACGACGCGAGGCGGAAAGCACTTAAGCAACCCTCGTCTCGTTGTCTGCCTTCCGCCCCTCGCCCCCAAAGACCTCGAGTTGAGCGGGGTAATTGAATGACATTCCGAGCATTCGTCGAGGCCGATCTACCCTACCGACGTTCATTAATTCCCACCAAGCAATAGCATTATCGCGTTAATAGAGGCAAATCCCGTCCGATCCCACCCCGGCAGCCACCCTTTTCCCCCGGACAGACGTTCCCCGACAACGGCGTAAAATTATCATTCGTTTTAAATATGGGATTATAAAAATGCCTGAATAGGCAATCGAGATAAAACCATCAATTACGCGGCGCTCGGCGCCGCCGCTTCTGATATGCTCCGACCTGCGACGCGGTAAAACTATTGGCTCCCGATCGATTTCAAACCGTGAGCACCGGACCAGAGATTAACCGGTCTCTGAGCCGCCCGGATCAAGCCGCGCAGCACAGTAGCGACTGTTTGGAGCTCGGCGCTAATGACATTTCAATATCTCAGTCCGGGAATTATATCTCTCGGAGATAAAACTTCCCGACCTTACTCTTTTCCTCAGCCTCCGGCTACCTGGACCTTATTCTTCTCTATACGAGATACGCGTACAGACTGAGAAAAATTTCATTTGTTAGAGGATCTAGAAAAATTCAGTAAAACAGCCGTTGTTAAAAAGAACTGTTCGAATATTGTTGGAATTACGAAAAACGAGGTACGCTCAACCATTTTGCGCTGTCGCCGATCCGTTTCGGTAATTGAAACGCAAAATCAGTTTCTGAGGTTTACTCTACTTTTTTAGTTAGACAAGGCTTTAACTTCAATTTATTCTTGCACGAGCATTAAATTTTCGCAACAGTTGCAAGAAAATCTAGTAACAGTGATCGTAATGAGAAAGCATAGTAACGGATACTAGACTTTCCGGTAACAGCTGGAAAACTAATTTTCATTTTATACCTAGAACTATATTTGTCGATTGTGGTAAAAAATGAAAATAGTCAAGGACCGAGCGGTAAACGGAACTAAAAATTTCTCTCAGTGCAACACTCGACCAATCTCGACCGAGCCAACAAGATTCAACCTCAACTATGTTTCGGGGGTGAATCTGGGTTGAAATACACGAAATTCTCCTGCCATTTATCCTCGGATTCGAAGGGAAAGCGATTTCTTTCATAGGTCATTGTTTGACTTTCTTAGTCGCAGTGGCAAGTGTTCTTACCATCTACTTTATATCTGGTTTTTGGACCTTTAGAGAACTTTGAAAACATATTTCTTTGCGGTTTCTTTGCTATTTCTTACAGTGTGCTAACAGATTTTCAATGCTCGAGAGTAATTACTGCGATACATGTAAATTATTATTTTTAGAAAGAAATTGATTGAAAAAAATCGTGAAAATTGAAGGAATAATTCATTCCTCCTCTACACATGCACATGTTTTACATAAATGGTAAGTTTTCGGTGTCGCTGATTACGAATCTGAAATCAGACTTTGGAAAAACTTTGCTGTCAAGTCACGATAATTATTCGCGTGAAAAAGCCACTGGCGATAATACAGCGATATTATTCTTATTATTCCAATAGTTTATTCCCCTCGGTGTCTCCTCTGATCCCGAATGTACGATTTTTATTCCAGCATTATTCATTTGACAATGTTTTCAGTTTGAACTTCGTGAAAGTTGAAGGCTGTTTGGAATGGTAATGCGATTACGGTTCGACTGTCGTCATCTTTTACCGTGACACCGCGGTGAAGTTACGTACCTTCCAACCCTCTAGCTCCCCCCGCCCCAGTGGAAAGAAGAGGAATGCTTGATGAGCTTCTTCCATCAAATCGAACCGCACTATGTTCAGGGATATTTAGGGGTGAAGAAAAAGTTTGGAACTAAATCCTCGTGTCACTTATTGAAAAAATGACAAATTTCGCAACACATCGCTAACTCATCGGCAAGCCGATGTTCAAATCGGGAAAAACAGGTTGAGAGGGTTTTCAAAAGAAATAATATTCAGCTTATTTGGGTTGATTAATAATTTGAAATTTTGTGACGATCTATGACTGACTTGTCACATTTTGGGATGAATCATAGATTTAGAATTCGTGACCAAGGAAGATTGATGAAAGAGAATCTTCCTCGAATTTGGTCAAAATAAACTTTCACGACGAGAAATAAAGTAAGTGGTGTGAATTATAGTTAGATTTCGCATTTAATCAAGGTATAGTCAAATGCTGTTAACTGACATCAGAGAGAATGTCTTGAAACCTTTAAAAAAAATTGTTCCAAGTCTCTAACAATCTCTGAAATCCCACGAAATATTTTGCAGTGAGACATTACGGACAGCAGAAAACCTTTTCAAAAACCTGTCGGTTGAAAATCGTCAATTCTTTCGCGTTCAAGTTACCTTCTCGAAATATACTTGAATAATCGTTACGATTGGTAAAAGAATTTGACATCATTCGCGGTAATTAAAAATCGTTCGAAGTCTTCTAAACCTTCCAGATACGCGTAAAAAAAATTGTTCAAACTTTGCGGAAACCGTTTCTACAGGTCAATCCATGCTTTGACTCTTACAACAGAAATGGAGTAGAAGAAATATCACGAGTATGAAAACATGCCGATTGCATTAAACCGTAAATTAAAACGTACACTTAAAGTACCCACCCGTAATCATGAACATTCCATATTGACTGAATGTTTCTTGTTTGACTCGCTTTCCATGCATCGGAACAAACCGTTCAAGGGTGTAAAAAAAGCGAACCGCAGACTTTGACATCGAGTTTGGACCAGTAGAAGGTCTGAAGTAAAGCCGAGGGCAAACAGGGTGTGTGATAAATGCAAGATCACGCGATGGCGATGGCGCCTACGAGTTTTGGTCCCATTCGTCATCTTCCTCCGGAGGGTCCGTAAGAGCTGCACCTTCTCGACGACGAGGACGAGGACGAGGAGGAGGACTGGGACGTTGAAGCGAAGTGGAAGAGGTGGGCTGACTATACCTGTGCCTCGAAGCGTCCCACGGCATCGGGCCTGACCGGCCCAACAAGGCGGCCATACATTATCTCATTAGTGCATCGCATGCGAGTGTGTTTCCTTTTGATTAGCGTCCCTCAGCGTGGGCGACTTCCTCCCACTCCCGGCTTCTCCCTGGTTGACGAAGAAAGCAAAAGCCGGGGGGAAATCGAGGGGAAACACACCGGAATGACCCGGATTTTTGCTCCTTAGGACTAAGTCGGTAAATTAACGAGGATCGAGTTAATAATGTCAACGTAATGAAACGTATGGGGAGAAATGAATTAGTGTGCAATTTGAGAACGAGTCTCAAGGAGTTGGCTTTACGGAACGCGAGTATGTTTTGTTTTTTATGGTTTAATGAATTTTAAACAATTATAAAGTTGCCGAGTAACGATTTTTACCGAACATTCATCGTTGCGGTAATATCGCTGAACTTCGATCTCGTGGCAATTACACCGGTCAACACGAATTTTCAGTCCGGCTTCTAGACGTCAAATTTTGATTACTTTCACGCAACTGATAAAAGAAAAAACAGATTTATCGGACAAAGTTTGCTTTTTACTTTGAAGCGCTGCCACCTGCTGTCTATACTACCACCAAAAACTTCAAGACTTATTTATAAATGTAAAAAAGGCAGATGTAAATTTTATAAGATTTTAGTTATTATTCGATGTATGAAATAAAAATTTATTCATCTAAATATTTTTATTTTGTTGACCAGTGTTATCTGTGAACGATTTGGGTTACACATTTTTTTTTTCTCTCACTTGTTTCGCGTAAAAAAACTGCACGCTTTTAGAGAAAGACATTTATTCGTGAAAAAAATGAATTCCACGAACGGAAAGATCTGTGAATTTTTCATAATCGAAAACGTTTTCAACTATATTTTTTATTCCGCGATAAAAGTTGTATAGTAAAAATCAATCTGTTCAACGCGACAAAATTGATCAAGTTCTTTTTCCTGAAACGTTAAAGATCGAGATTTGTACTTTGCACGGTTTCGATATCTTATTCCGTATAACTGTCAGATATCATGCAAGAAAATTGCGAAAATTGCAAAAAAAAAAATTTTGGCCTAGCATTTTTGCCAAATAATTGGTGAACCTGTCCATAAGCGTAATTCCCCATACAAGCACGCGAAGAAATGAGAATTCCAAAAGAGAAAAGGGATAGAGGAGGGGGGGGGGGGGGTAGAAAAAAAAATAAACAAAAATCAACTCCGTTGCATAAGTTAAAAGTGCGATCGTTGGTAAAAAAAATTGATGAAACCGAGAATTCTCCGCAGGTCTTTTAGATTAATTTCAAACGACTGTATAATACGAAAGAGACGAGAGGAGCCCAGCGGGTGATCCATCGCTTCATTAGAAATTATAATTGACGTTCGGGGTTCGAGCTTCTGTGATCCTAAAAACCGCTAATGATTCATTTGAGGCTCGGCTTTATACACCGCGGCGGGCTATCAATTCCCGCGATGTAATCGTTAATTCGTTACCTTCTCGGTCTGATCAACGGTCCTCGAGTCCCGGGTCGAGGGGCGCCATCTCGGACCGACCTGCCCTCCGGGCCTCGTCGGATGCAGAAGCTGCTCGGACTCAGCTGGACCAGAACAATAAGTTATTCGGGACCACCAAAGCAGCTGCTAATCGACCCCCTTCAAAACTAAACCAGAATCCCAGAAATCGCTCCTGATTGAGACCGGCACTGATTGTCGGACAATTTCACTCTCAAGGTACTTCCAAGGACCATTTCTAATTTCATTTTAAACATGTATTGATATTAACTGTCCATGCAAAGGGTGAAAGTTAAAAACCAGAATTGCCGATTGATAGAAGGAACGAAATAAAGGATCTTCATAAGTGCGCAAAACTTATTCGTAGAATTTAAATAAATATGTGGAAAGTCTGAGTGTAGATTATTGAAAACATAGAAAGACGATGTACAGAAATACTAAATATACGTAGAAAGGTCAAAACGTTGAAAGGCAAAATCGAGATTCTGTATACGATTTTATATCGTCGGGAGAAATTCTTACAATTCTACAGTTTTTCATTTTATCTTTCAACTTTCAACACTTTTAAATTCTATAAATTGAGTTTTCAATTCCTCGAAAATTCTATATTGTGGTCCCTTGATTTTTCGATCTTTTTAAATTTTTATCTCCACCCGTGTGCAAGGTGTTTTAAAAACTTTCTTTAGAATATCTTGCCGATGTTCTTTATTGTCTTGAAATGACAAAATTTATCGACGTTTATCCACAACTCAATAAATAAAATATACATATTCATTGAAGCTGTTATGCTAATTTTGGCCTTCGATTCCCACGGGTAAAATATTCAGACATAAATTAGCTGTTTCTATTTGGACCGTGAGATTTTGAAAATGTTAATTTTATTCCAAACTAATTGTTTGCATAGTTTCGATAATAAATCTTCTTGATCCCTGGATTATTTATAGTGCTAATATTATAAAGAATATATAAAAACACTTTGTATAAAAAAGGAACGATATTATCTGATACTTTAATTGCAGAACACTTCCCTATCCAATTCCTTGAATGACAGACTATTATTACGATTTTCTTCGTCCTCGTGTTTGAATTTCTAGGCTGATACAATTTAAAATTTGAAAATCACTCCAGAAATCTTGGACCAAATAAAAACGGTTACAATATTTTTAACAAACCGATCTACCCAGAAAACTTCTTCGTCGTATAATAAAATCGATTAATATAGCGATCTCACTTTCAGGATGATTTCAGCCCGCATCGCAATTGTTGCAATCGCTGAAGCCGTTATTAACTGTCACACCCAATAGAGTACGAATGAACCTGTAGTCGTAGTTTGGAAAAATCAAGCAGACTCAGCCCCGACAATTTGAAACAAACCGGGAATATTACCGCTCGAGTTGCAACGATCATTGTAATTACGACACCACCTCGGTGTTGTAATTATCAATGTCGTCGCCCCACGGTGGCCCAGGTCTCATCCCCATGGCCCTGTTTCCACGCGACCGACGACGGCGTGGTTATATTTATAGCCGTGGAAATAATTATGTGCTCCGAAGCGCGTTCACCCGTCACTGATTAACCAGATCGCGATGATCTCGCGAGTGGAAACAGATACATGGCGAAATCTGGATAAACAAGAATTTATATCACGGAAATATCCGCCTCCAACGGCGTGGCGCCAGGCGATTGACTGCGACAACGGGTGTCGCGCTCTTCTTTGGGTGTGTCACTTAAGCTCGGAGCTTTCTGCGGTTCAGAAAAAAAAAATAAAATATTTCTCGACAGAATTGTCAGAATTTTACGGCTGGAGGTCCGGTAGAAAATTCGTGTGAATGAAACACCAACTGTCATTGAAGATCTCTTTGAGAAGACAAATACAGATGATACCGGAATTATGAACGACGGTTTGGATTTATATCGATGATTCGTTTCAAATCGCTTCAAACTTGTTACAAATTTAGTAGATTCGTTCAATTTTACTGTACGATAGATCATTTTATTCGGAAAACTGTGTTAATGTACCGATTTACTGAAATACTTTTATTTTTAACACGTTGGCATAGTTGTGTATTTAATTTTTCAATATTACGACACAAATATCGATTTCGATCAATAGACGGTAATGTTGAATTTATCGTTGAAGGAAGATAATTCTGTCAGTGACTTTGTAGAAAATAATAATTTATAAAATATAACGAGCCGTCGTAGAGTGAAATTGAAATATTACTAGATTTTTAACAATTTGAAACGCTTTACAGTGAAGAATCGATATAATTTTAGCTTTCGTTTATAATCTCAGTATATCCTATTTCTGGACCGTTAAAGAGATCTTTGCATCTTACTGATATAAAATTCATTTGTCACTACATAATTGTGCGGATGAACATTACATTGGTATAACTATTTAGGTACTTACGTTAGCCACATGAAGGATAATTAAGGTTGCCAAGATACTTCTGAGAATGGAAGAAAGTGCCGTCTTACCTGAAAACAAGAAAACGTAATCAAGCATTAGATCTTATTACTATTTTCCTATACATAACGCTTAGTTTCTTTCTTTATTCACCGATTATCTGCTTATCCTGTCAATTTAGTAACTTGGCTTCTTGCTGTTCAATTCTATTTCCCGTTTTATTACATTACTTTCAACTTTGTCGATGTTGACGATAAATTCCGAAATTGCGTTCGATCATTAAAATAGTAAACAAGACGAGATTAAGAGAAACAAACACTCGGTTGTGAAAATTCGTACAAGTAGTTTTTTCTTTTTTTTTGTCTTCGACAACATCTAAGGGCGAATTATTCCCTTACAAAAGCTCTCGTTTAATCTAGTTCTGAAATAGCCATAATATGTACAGGTATACATGCGTCTGTTGTATGTTTGTTGTAAATTTATCACATAAATTTTGCTACGATAAAAATTCTCTACAATAAGCACAATTAATGAAAAGGAGTAGAGAAAATATGCGTTTATTAACTAACAATAGAAAAAAAAAACAAAAAAAGTGAAAACTGATGTAACCTGCCGCATAAATATTGGAGTATCGATAAAACGTCGTGCCGCAGGTAATTCTACGCCTAGATCGAGGTGTGTTATTAATAAACATAGGCATAATCTCAAAGTCTATACGCTAAGGACGCGTAGGCGTGACTACGTGTCACGCGTTGGTAATTGAATAATTGATAGGAACGATGGAGAGAAATTTATCTCACCTATTCCCAACAACGATCCGGACACGAATTCCAGACGCGGCATCTTTTAGGTATCCCGGCACAAGTTGGGGGTTAGGAAGATCGAAGGGGGAGGGGGGATAACCCGAGAATTCATCACTGGCGTCAAGCAGCTCGACTGACACACATTGCAATGCGACAATTTGATTATGCACGACGAAAATTTAGTTTGTTTGTCATGAAAACAAAAAAAAAAAAAAATGAGTCGGAGAAACTAATTTTCGCGATACTTCTCATCACCGTGAAAAGGGAATATTCCGTCGGTCTGTTTGACTTGAACTTGACCGAGTGACAAATCTAAAACTGATAAGACTCGGCAGTCAGATAAAAACGTTTTGATATAAAGAAAAAATTGAAATTTTTTTTTCTGCGAAACACGAAATTGATAATCGTTTTTTTTTTTAATAAACATATCAACTAAGAAAAGTACGATGGTTTGTTTGAAAAAAAAGTACTATTTAGAAAAAAAGTATATGTTTGTCGGTAAAACATTGAAAATCGATATATTTCCGGTAGAACCGGAAGTTAAAGTTGAACGGGATATGGAAATTTTCCATGCCTATTATTTCGTTGCAAAATCCTGTAAGCTTTACATTTTTTCATCAAGCCGTTTCGTTTTTGTTTTTTTTTCGTTTTTTAGTTTTTTATCGACCAACAGACGGTAAATTTATAACAAAAGAAATCAATAAACTAAGAAAAACATGACCGTTGACTTAGAAAAAGTAATAATGAAGAAAAAGTATACGTTTGACGGTTGAATATTGATGATAGATTCATTTCCGGCATTTGAACCGGAAGTTCAAAGTAAAAATATATTAATTTTTCAATTATTACGTCATTTTCATTGTTTTCTAGTGTTGTATCTCATTTCGGATAACTTACGAGCATTCGAAGCGATTGTTGGCTTTCTTTGAATTGGATACAATTACAAGAGATCACAATAAAATGATTGGAAACCATTGAAAATGATTGTAGATCAATGGAAATCACTTTGTCTACTGGTGGAAATGAATAGAACGTTAATGATTTAAAACCGTTTGTCGTTCGACGCATTTTGATTTCTGTAACGCTGTTGTGTGGTTTCGAGTGATTAACAATGATTTCTAATGATTTCAATGATCTCCATAGATTCCCCGTTATTTCAAAGAATATTTCAGTCATTTCGTCTCCTTCGATTTATAAACTGTTGACATTATGAACGGCTCCTCGGTTTTCAATAACAATCGGAAAACTTGACGAGAACGTTTGTTTTTTATTTCCTTTCGATTTTCATTTGAGCATAAAATATCGTATTTTAAAATAATTATATAGTATTTTTTGATTTCCATTGAAAACGATGTTTACAAAAGTAACATGCAATAAAAATTCACTGTTTTCGAAACGCACAACACATCACGGCACGTTTTTTCAACCTTTCGTATCTGCTTCAATTTTATTCAAAATGAGAAAACGGAATCAAACAACCCAATTGTTTTTTTCTCCTAAACTATACTAAAATACGAAACAGACGAGAGTTGAGGAAACTTTTTTATTTCGTGTTAAGAATCTGTGACGAACGTTTCGACAATTGTTGAAAATTCAAATTTCAAATAATACGCCAATGGATGTGGAAGCATGTACATAATGACTCGAGTTGTCGTTGGCTCACGTATCATCGTCATTGCCAGGCCATCATCATGAACGATTCCCGTTCGAGCACAAGTCCGTCGCGACTGTTGGTATAATAAACCAGAACGTTGCGGTTAATTTGTACCACGTCGCGTTATTTTCTCAGCTACACGATGCCTGGTCCATCATTGACTCGCTCCGCGCGCGGAAATCAACTCGCAACGACGGCAGCTGTACGCAATCAACATTTTTCTGTCCTCGACGTCGCCCGGAACTCGTGGTAAAAAAATCGAAACATCAAGAAGAGAGCGAGTGAAATGTTTTCAAATTATATAGGTATACAACATCTAGGAATAAAACTCGTGACATTTATTTTAATTCGATCCTGATTACACTGAGAGAAATTTTTAGTTCCGGTCACCGCTCAGTCCTTAACTATTTTCATTTTTTACCACGATAGAAAAATATAGTTCTGGGTAGAAAATGAAAATTAGTTTTCTAGCTGTTACCGGAAAGTCTTGGTATCCGTTACTATTCTTTCTCGTTGCGATCACTGTTGCTAAATTTTCTTGCAACTGTTGCGAAAATCTAACGCTTGTGCAACGATAAATTGACGTTAAAGCCTCGTTTAACTAAAAAAGTAGAGTAAACCTTACAAACTGATTTTGCGTTGCAATTACCAAAAAAGGATCGACAACAATGCAAAACGGTTAGGCGTATCTCCTTTTTCGTAATCCCAATAATATTCAAACAGTTTTTTTTTAACGATACCTGTTTTACTGAATTTTTCTAGTTACTCTAACACATGAAATTTTTCTCAGTGTGCGTGTTTCAATACGGTGCACAGTAAAAAATGTCTTCATTGCAACAGCTCTTCAGGGTTAAGCAAATTTTTTAGAAAAAGTAAAGAGAAATGAAAAAATAAAACAGAAACAGAAATACTTCACGTGGAAAGCATGTAACACTGTTTACCATCCGATTCAGGTCTTGATTTTAGTATCACGGAGAGAGTTTAATTGCTTGATAACAAAATCAAAGAAACAAACCTTGACTATCTGTAAGTCATTTTTCAAACGGTCGTTTTATCGTCGATATTTCTTGTAATATTCAGGATTCTTCTTTTGAAAGCTCCTAAAAGCACAAATGTCTTCTCAAAGAATTCATAATTCTGCGAGAACTATTGCAATATATTGTTTTATCGACTAGTCCGAAAATACGATTTAATAATACCTAATTACGCTACAAAATTTTGATCTTTGAATCTAACGAAACAAAAAAAGAATTCAAACACAAATCACACAGTCAAAAACAAATCGACGAAATTTCACGAGGAGTTGACCTGTGAATTTTTTTCGAAAAATTGACTCCGAGTTCGATGTTCATAAAAAAAATTCATACCTCACAAAAATATTCTCATCCGAAACTGTAATTCGCATATTTAATATACCATTCTTCTTTACACATCGAAAAGATGAGAGGAGGCCGATTCATCGGTAAAACGAACCGACGATTATAAGTTTCGATAGACGTATATCAGTACGATCGGCTATCCGGTATCTAGTACCTAATCGTAGACCAAACCAATGACCATCGTCATCCGCGTACGCCGAACTGCGCGGTGGTGAGTCAAAAGGCGTTTCCTGCCGCTATGAATATGCTGCCTTGACGGCAAAGCAAGCCAAGGCACGCCGGCGGCGGGGCGACAATAATTTCAAGGCATCATTTATCTCTCTCTCTCTCTCTCTCTCTCTCTCTCTCTCTCTCTCTCTCTCTCTCTCTCTTCTTTCCGTCTCTCTCCCATTCCATTCCCCCTCTCTATCCCTCTTTCTCTCTTTCTCCTTCTCTTCCCAACACGTTCATTGAGCTCTTCCGACAACCAGACGCGCGGCGGCCGCTCGCTTATATCCCTCGGCACGATGATGCATTATACATGCGAAAGATATTCCCTACGTAGGTACATAGATATTTACATTATTTTGTAATGGTAATTGTTTCGCTAACAGCAACGAGAGGTTAATTTACACCTACGTGAAAAAAACCTCGTCAGGGCTTCAAAACCCCCCCTTTATCGCCTCACCGCACTCTAACCCCTTCGCCGAGTTTCGATTTAAACACCCTGAGATATACAGAGAGAGAGAGAGAGAGAGAAAGACAGAGAGAGAGAGAGAGACGTGGGTTTGAGGCGTCGTATTCTCTTCGACAAATTTGTACCCATATTCTGTGTATTCTGTGTATTTCGTCTCTATTGAAAATCGCAATAATGTGGTTTTTTACTGACGTTGTCGAATGGCATGGAAGATTTTGTCCTAGACTGTCTTTACCCCAGTTGGGGCGTTTCAAAAATTTCAAAAAAAAATCGGGTAATCAGTTTTAGGTGCCTACTCGATATTCCGACAGTTTACATCACGAAATTTTCAATCATTTAATTAGTGGAAATGGTGAAACAATTAAACATTTCCGAGACACCAATAAGTGAAAAAGTCAGGGTGGATGAAATGGAAGGTTAAAAAAAAAACCACCCTAACCTTCCATGGAAAAGTGAATGGAAATGGAAATCCATGGAAATAATTATAAACAAAACAAAATTATAAACAAAATCAGAAATGGTGAAGATCTGACGATGATCGGGTTTCCACGTGGTTCTCCACACGTATAATTGAGCGAAGTTGATCGTCACAGTGTAAAATCCTGTGAAAAATATTTTCACGGTGTTGCGTGTGACTTTGACGCATCGGTATACCTACTTCGTACGACAAGATTTGGTCCATCGATATTTCGTATACTTGCAGAGTCTCCACGTTCGACGTTAAAAGAACATCTATTTACCGATAACTCAGATCTTACGTTCACAGCTAATGCTCGAAGCAGTCCCTTCACCCTATATCAGAGCAACGCAGAGCGGTGCATTTGAAGCGATAAATTTAATCGATCGGTGAAAAAGACGGGAGTCTAAACGTCCCTTTGTCTTGCCGGAAGTGCATTTGAGAGTTAAAACATCAAAGAGGCAGTCTTTGATCGACCAGGGACAATATTTCAGTTGCGAATCACGAGGCATTAACGTGCCGAACCTTTTATCCGTTCTAACTTTAGCCTCGTGTCATTCGGGCGTGTGTGTGTGTGTGTGTGTGTGCGTTTGTGTAACATTCACGTGTTACGTACATCGGGGTGTGTATTCATATTATACACATTAAACGCGGAGCAGCATATAGATTGTGGGTGTAAGTGAATACACGGGCAGGGTTAAGCCGTCAGACATTGTAACGCGTTGAGGAAGATCCCCGGTTTCGGAGATCGATTATTGCATGTATACATAGACTCTCTCTCTCTCTCTCTCTCTCTCGGCCCCTTTTGAGCACCGTGATTAATTTCAAAGCTAACCGAATTTTCACGCACCCCACTTCTCTGCGTTTATCACACTGACGAATTTCACGTGTAGATGTGTCGTCTACACACTCCGCTTTCAAAGCGTCGACTATGCGTAAGGTTGTACGTGATA
This sequence comes from Neodiprion fabricii, assembly GCF_021155785.1. NCBI lineage: Eukaryota > Metazoa > Arthropoda > Insecta > Hymenoptera > Diprionidae > Neodiprion > Neodiprion fabricii. The sequence continues at coordinate 23,528,234 of NC_060243.1, forward strand.
TGCACGTACGTATTTTAGACACCGCAGACACTATAACGGAAAATAAGCAGCTGGCAGCGGTTTTGAACACGCGATGATCAGCTGGAGGACAAGATTGACTCCTAACATCACTCTATTCAGCTGCGGAGCTGGCATGACTTGGCATCGCGTGCTGAACTTGTACCTCGTAATGTGTACCTTCTGCTTAATCGTTCGGAGGCTAAACCAGCACCTAGACTAACTCCTAATCATTCAATTACCGCGTGCGAGAGACGGAGATAGATAGACGGATGGGTGGATTGTTATTCTTATCCACAACAATGTCGGACAAGATGCGAAGCAATTAGAGGGATAGAAAGCGAAGGATGATGTCGAGTTGACGTGACATTTTCTTTTTTTTTTTTTTCTCATGGAAACATACCACTCTCAAGTGTGTTCGTCGGTCAGATTCGTGCTTCGAATCATTCAGAGGTTAAAATTATTCAACATCAATCGTTAAAAGGTATTTTGGAGGCGCTCGAAGATTTCTGGAGATAGAAGAAAGTAATCGAAAATATGTTGAAATTGTTCCGATATCATTTACAATTTTGATTCATAGAATATTTGATCGGAAACTCAAACGTCGCTAATACTGGGTTACATCTGAACACGATTGTTTAATTTAGTGCAGTGCTCAGCTTCAAGCTAATTTTCAAGAGATCCGAGACTGATTTACATCGTAAGAATACTCATTATCAAACCTCAACGGTAGTCGCAAATTGAGTTTTCGATGCTTGATCGATAAAAATTTACAGAACACAATCGATCAAGCAATGATAAAATTGCGCGAGATAAAAATGAAATGACACTAAGTATCAAATTAATCTTTGGACTGCGGTTACTTTTCCTCTTGGAAAACAAGGTTTGTGCTCCTGGTCCAGTATCGTAAAGATTTTGGGGATCGAATTGTCGATAATATATAGTCCCTGTTACTGCGATTTTTTTGTGGATAAAGTTGTGAGAGTTGAAACGATGCTTAGACAATGTCTTGGAATCCCGAATCCTGGGATTCCGCGTCCGCCTTCAACTTGAGTGAATAAACAGTAAATCGTTGGGAGAAGGTTGTTCGGTAAAAAGAGCCCCGCCATTTGAAACGCACCCCTTTAAGCATCGCGATCCAGCAATTGCCTCTGATCCGTACGAGCATAGTCGTTAAGTGGAGCAATATCGAGACTCATCAGTGCAGCGCGGATGCCACTTGATGAGGATACCATGAGGGGGCTTCTTCCCCGAGGTACAACCTCTCCACGTCGTCTCGGTCTGATTGATCGGCGGCAACAGTTGGCGTTCGAGGGACGAGAATCCGGAGACAAGAGACAAGAGACAAGAGGCGAGAGTTGAGAGTTGGAAGCAAAACGGCGCCTCAAAGACGGCTCGGTATCATCCTGGACCGTGATGGTATTCAGAATACACGAAGCGAGCTTCGAGGCTTCGAGGCTCCGAGGACTGATCAAATTTACGACGCAAGTTTAGTCTGCGACGGATGATTGAAAAGTGAGTTGAAACGAGTAAAGGACAAAGAAAAAAGAACACGCAATCGCCAGATGACGAAGCTGGTAGTTAAAGTGCATAATAAAGTCGGTAATTATGACGGTCACCACCCGAGGTAATTTGTGATACCGGATTTTACAGCTCTTAAGATTATCCGTGACATATTTCAGTAACAACGACATTACATAATCTCCGTTCGATGCCACAAGTACATCGTTCTCGTTTTCAATGACCTAGACTTACATATACTTCAACTATGAACACCGAGATACCGCATTCGTGGATTTTATTAACGGGTGTAATTTACGGGACTTTCTATTGAATGTTATCACCTTAAAGATTTGGTTTCGGATCAAGAGTTGAAGTTTATCGATGCTTGATAAGAGCGGAGCACAATCAGCGGTCAAAATACTTCAAAGCTACATGTAACGGTCTATTACTATCGGGCATCGTTAAAATTAACATTTGAACTTCACGACGTTCGATAAAACTGTACGCCAAAATATATCACCGTTAAAATCCATGAACGTTTTCCGTGGTTCTGAGCCTGAAGCTCGTCGAGGTTCGTACGTTTCCAAAGTTTTCCCCAAAAATTTTTCGCAGAACGGGCAAAAACTTTGCAGATGACTAATTAAAGTAAATCGGACCGATCGCGATGGCTGCGTCGATTTTCCTCAGACTTTGATTCTTTGACTTGGAACAGCAATTAGCAGCAAAGACGATGAGGAGAAAGTTGCGTAGGTGCTGCGGAGTGTCTAAATGGATTGAAAAAGTTTGGAGAAGATCGGAGATGAAGAGACTGTTCTTTTAGCGTTCAAACGAGAACTGAACTACTCTGCACAGGTTACCTCCACTTTGAGTCAATAATCACGGTTTCGCAGTTGCATGGCACGGACTGTACTCGTTGCAATCTGATATTCTTCTTGATGTGTACAGAAGTGGCACTGCAAGTCGCGTGTAGGCCATATCGTTAGAGTCAAAGTTGAACGAACGCGGGAAATGAGTGGTCTGAAAGTGCAGCCTGCGTCGAATCGGGTCATTCTAACGTCAGAAACGCTTCTCGAAATAAATTGAAAATTTTCTAAACGAGAGAAGATGAAAAAAAAAACAAAAGAATTAAATAAAAACTCTTGCAAATGAACGAGTGCGTTTGTCTTGAATTTTGTGCTGTCAGGACTGATATAAATCTGAAATAAATCTGAAATTAGTCTGCTCTTAATCCCGACTGCACTGACGTTTCAAAGAAATCTAGAATAATGTTGGACATCTCGCAGAAGTTCTTATGACATCTTGACGAAGTGTGGATATATTTCAGGCGAAAGTTATACGCATAAGTAATAGCGTGCAAGAGAGATCGTGACCTTACGATGTTCCGACATCGTCGTAACATTAGAATTCACATTCACATTCACCGTAAAATTAAATGTAATCACGTCTGCTAAGTATTTTAGAAACATGTAAACAACGCGATGGTTTTCAGTCGGTTCTAGGATCGTTTAAAAGATTCCTTAAAACAGCAGCAAGAGATCAACACCATGTTTTCTCATCTTGTAAGAAGGATTTCTCGACTTATCTTTGAAATATTTTCCATTCCTAGTAAAACAAGAATACTCGTTCCCTAGTGAAACAGGAATTTTGTCGTATGGATACTCGTTGTTCATCAATTGTAAATCAGTGCAAGTGAGTGATATGACGATACTGAAAAAAATCTATGGTCACATGCGTATAAGATTGAACTCGGATCCGTGACTCCGTTTTTAGTTGTACGCAAAAAGTTCCGCCGGATCAAATAGCGATGACCAAAACAGTTTATAAATTGACTCTTGAAACAGGGGAGCTGAAAAGTCTTCGTTAACGTAATTCTCCAGAGTGTTGAACATATTTCTCAAGGGGCGTGTTATGAGAAGATTTCATATTCCTCATAAAATTCATCTTATAAACATTGTTCAGCATAGCTTGAACATCTTCCCGCCACCCTCCAAGTGTTACAAAGACTTGAAAAGAACTTCGCGACTTTTATTCCACCCAACCCCATCGTCACTTGGAAAGCGCTTTGAATGACATTTCGTTACATCATATAACACAATGAAACTAATTCCCTAATTTATTTATTCATTTACGGTTTGCCCCTTATAGTATAAAAATTAAATGCGAGCAGTCTGGCACACGGCTCATAAAGGTACAAAGAAAAGGTAACATAAAGAGAAAAGATAACACAGCACACGAATGTACATTAACTGAAAGAAGAATATTGAAAAACGACTAGAGCGTTACTCGAAACAAATTAAACTGGCTACGTAATATCTTGTACCCAGAGATGGTATGGCTAAATAGGTCCAACCATCTCGCACGACATTTGGCAAACTCACTTAAGGTAAGTGTACCAGTTATTGAAACCTTCAGACCCTATTATCTTACCTTATATTTTCCAAAATTACAAATTGACGGCACCAGTTATGAATTTCTCGATAACTAAAACCAATCACTAGAGGATTAGACGTTACAAATTTGTTTTTTGGTTATTTTAGAACCGAGGATCAAACGGATACAAGCAAAAAAAGGTCAATAATTGGAACACGGTCAACAACTGAGACACTCACCTTAACAACGCGTCTCTTTAGGAGGAATCGAAACAAAAAATTGTTGGTAGTTATCCCTGAAAATGCATTCCAAAAGTGTCCACCATCTCGTGGCGATCTATCCAATTGTTAAACACCTTAAATAATGTATAAACATCGTGGTAAGTTCTTTACGAAGCGAGGGAACAGATATTCCGATTTGGAGTGATTCTCCAAAGCCAGAGGTCTACTCAATCTGAATTCCATCTGCCCGAAGAACTTGTGCAGCTGAACTCTTTTAACTAACATTGAATGAGATTCGTAATAGGAAGACCAGATAGTACTTAGATAGAAGAACGGACAGAACTTTACAGTAAAGTATTGCTTTTTTACAGCGTTGTTCTCAACAAAATGCACGCGTGACTCGAAGATTCGTCCATCATCGAAAATCATTCCGAGATCCTTCATGGCAGATAATCGACCTAACGAATAAGAGATACATTAGCTTCGCACTGAAGGAGTGTGCCAATTTGAAAATAAAGAAGCTTATACTGATTTGTCAAATTTTTTGCGCTCCATGTATCATTACCGACAGAGCACCTGACAGTGGATCAATAATATGCATATATACATAGTTTCCAGTTACAGTGACAAGGTGTTTTGAGTGTGACTGCGAGGTGGCGAGATATAGACGGAGAGCTAGACAACGAGATTAGTATTATTATAAGCGAGAGCGTGAGTATATCTATTTTTACACGCCTGTTGGTTGCGGCTAATGTGTGTCCCTGTTTATTCCTACCTCCGTCTCTTTTTCCCTTTCGACTCTCTTTCTCTCTCTCTCTCTTTCTCTCTCTCTGTATCTTCCTCTCTGTGACCGAATGCTCGTTTTCCTTGCATTTTTTGTCCCACCCTGTGTATGGTTTGCATTTATTTGGGCCCACGTGTCACTGTAAGACACTGCAGTGATAACCCCCAACCGATGATGGACGTCGGCGCGTCGGACCCACTGGGTGGTAATTACATAAAAATTTTAACTGCTTTCTACAAACGAGAAGGAGAAACGGATCATGAGAGAAAAATAAAATCCAGTTTGGGTGTGGTTAAACATTTTACCCAATACAAAACTGATTTTCATCCCGTTTTGGGACAGTTTCTGCACATTGATTAAAGTTTCAGAACCATTTTTTTCTTCATATCTTCACCCTCCTACCAGTTTTCGACTGCTATTTGGAACGGTGTAGTTTACTGTATAAGCTTCTGGTGAGAGATTCAAGTTACTACTGAACAATATCATAAATAAGCGATTTATTCTTAAAGAATTAGCCCCGTATCTTTTTGCTCTCTCACTACATGTGATTATACGAAATCTACAAACAAGTTAGAGCATCAAGAGGTCGTTGGATATTTTATAATCTGCTTCCTATTCCATAAATTTTTCAATATTTACACACGACGAAATAATTTTCCTTGAATTTTATCGACTAAAAATGAAGGATTTCGCTTCAAAAATGATTATAATCTCGATTTAAGCCGCGAGTGTAATTTTCTCAACCGATAGTTACAATTTTTATTCAATCAACTAATCATAAGCGTTAAGGAATAAACGGCAGGAGAATTCTACGCGTAGAGATCGAGAGCCGAGATAATTTATCACAGTCCTATTAAAAATTAAAAAAACACGGAAGAGAAGATTTGTACGAGGAAGAGACCAAAGAATATCATAAATACTCGAAGAATCCAAAACGGTAACGGAGAGTAAGATAAAACAAAAAAATGTCACAGGGTATAATGTATTTATGGAAATTTACTTGCTGTTAACCGTTAGATATCTGTGTAGTTATAGAATTACGAACATATAATTCAGAAAAACGTTTCTCCTCTCTTCTACACGTTTGTAAATAATAATAAAATGAAAATTTTAACATTTTTTCAACCTCCCGGAAGGTCGTTTAACCAATTTATGCTGAGATTTTACATTTGCGCGTCGTACTGCAGCGTTTTAACATTGAGAAATAAGATATCTGGAATATAACTAAAGGACAAATAATTTTCAGGCTGCTTTTCTAGCGATGACACAGTTGACGAGTTATCCCAACATTTTCATAGTCTACGAAAAATAATAAATCCCCAGGCTAAATGACTGAATCCAATAAAAAGTTCTCACAGCCATTAATGTAAGATATCACACTAACTATATGAAATTTCTGGTACTAATCTGTCATTGAAAATATATAGAATGAAATACGTAACACGGTGTTTATTGTAAAATGTACTATGAAAATTCTTTTATCAGATTTCGGAGCAACAAAGAAGACAGAATTAAAATCCGCGAAATATAGTGACAAGTTTTTACGAGAAATTTTGATTTTTCTTCAGCGTCTGCGCAGAGCAAAGAGGCGAATCCATCTTTTCACCGGGCACGATCACTGTCAGACACTCTCCTGGGCCGGGAAATAAAGTGGCCGTATCTTTGAAGATGGTCTTTGAATTCCTGCCAGAGAGTTACAAATCGTCGCGGTCCGTTTACCGCGTATGCTGAGCGAGGAGAGGAATTGTTTGTTTTTTCGCTTTTTGTTCATCCTCCCTCCTCCTTTCCTCTCGATCCGAGAGTCGCGCAAAATCCGAGTAACGTGGCAATTTATCGCCAAGCGCCAAGAAGCGAGATCGCGCACGACGGAAATAAGGGTGAGAGAATTTTAGGAGAAAAGGGGACAGAGGGATGACGTTCTTTACAATCCGTAACTCTATTTTTCACATTCCATATAGTCAATTCAAAATTAAAAAAATGAGAGTTCAACGCATAATAAACATATTGACAAAATTCTATTACAAGCATATTTTTTTGTCGAAATATATTCAATTGAAATTAAATAAACTCTAAATTAAATTTGATTTATTATTTGTTTAGAAGAAACAGGTCGAACTTCCTTCGATTTTTCTGAGGTTATACAATTATAGTTAAGCCTCGGACACGTATTAGAACATTTTTTTTTTGAAAATCTAGACGACTGTCGATGCGTAACGATCTTAGATTTCAATAATTCACGTACTCGCCTATTTACGCATAAACCTTGACGAGTAGATTGTAACCACGATTGTACTATAATTTACAAAAAGTGTTGAGTGTTCGAATGTCGGTGAATTCAAATACGGTTAAAAGTGTGTCGTGTGGTACGTATTAATTTTTTATCGCAAAAAAATAATTGGATATCTATTTTTGAAGGTTCAGAATATATAATCACGATTTACACTTCAAATGATATTATATGATGTATAATAGACACGGAAAATGGTTTTCGATATTTGTCATAATCGGCTGTGTAATATTTTCATTTTTTTTTTTTTCCATATTCTTCTTAATGGAAAAAGGTGTCGTATCTGCCTAAAATACGACCTTTTGCCTTTATATTTTCAAACACTTAAATTTCATTCAATTATACGTTTTGATCATTTTCAGAGCGAATGATGAAAAAAAAAAATGTACGTCAATTGCCGCTAAAATCACATTTTCGGTGTATAAGACATTATGCCGTTAGATCCCCGATATGTTATATACGAATATGTACAGGCATATTATTCGATATTGCAGGTCGAGTTGAGCGAATTATGACCGGTTAACAGACTCGATTGACGTATTATGTACGTACGAGTAAACGGTAGGTCGATTATCGCTCTACTAAACCGCGTCATGTACGCCGGAGTAGCCAGAATCACTCCAAGCTGTTATGGCCTAGAGGTGAACGAAACGAGTTGAAACCCTCGAGCTTCCGATTTGATGATTTATCACGATTGTAATTATCTTTTCATCGAACTATACTGTCAATCTGAAAAAAAGTGTATAAATTGTCAGGATGAAATAAATAAATGGCCAAGGAAAAGACACTTCGTTTATGAGATGAAATACTGTGATTCCATAGAATTGTTGACACTTTCAAATCGCACACTGTGATTAGAAATTTTCCAATACTTAATCGATGTACGAAAAAGACGTAATATAATAAAAGCGACGAAACGTTTCCCGTCTTTCGAAACAAAAGGATACTTGATTGAAAAAAATTTCAAGTACACATGCGAATACAGTCAGAATTATAACATTTGAACGTGCTTGATGGTATTTAAATTGAGGCTGACAAATGTTAGTCTTGCCCCACCCCGCCAAAGAAAAAAAAAAACAAACAAAAACGAAACAGACCTCCGACAAGAACAAATAATAAACTTTTACCTGGGTAACTCCGTATCCAACCATCCGATACATTTTCTTCCCAACAGTGTAGGTATGTCAATGTTAAGTGCAGGAAAATCCTCGAGTATCTCGGTTATGTTTATTTTTGTAATTTATACGCTTTTAAAATAGCTGCGAGATTATCGTGCAACGGTTATGGAACGATGGTATGCGTGCGAGTTGCAAAGTGTGATATCGCGTAAATCAAAATTTAAGTACCAATCGGAAGGCTGCAGGTGTCCCGTACTCAAGAGGAACTGTACTCACCGAAGCGTGCGGTCACCGAGTACCAAGGAATCCGAATGAATCCATCCCGCTGATTAAGAGCCGATCTAAACGTCCGTCAGCTTAATTTACACGGTTGTTTTAAGGTTATGGAAAGCGCTCCTGGCGGCGAAATAATCCTGACTTAGCAGCTTATGGCATATCGGCTTATAAAAGTTGAAGAGACCAGAGCGCGTGATGTTGGGAGAAAATCTTAGATGTGTTCTTGGATTTTTTGTCGTAATTACACGACTAAATAGTCCCATTTTTCATACACGTGAAAATCGTTCAAATGTGAATTCTAACCTAACCCAACCCAACTGGATATTGATCGTCAAACAATTGGGGGAACATTAACGATACGCCAAACTACTTGCCCTGTGATTTTGATGGTTTAGGATTTTTTATTCCTTCAAAGCCGATCTTTTTTTCATTACGAAGCGTCTCGTTGCGTTATCAGTGTGACGCTTTGTAAGAATTCGAAGAATATACTTTCTCAAGTGAAGTAGCTTCTGGTCACGAACCTTTTCGATCGATTTGAGTTTGTATTCTTCTGTTCGGCTTCTTTTTGGATCGATAAAAATCATCGAAATATATGCCGGTCAGACTGGAGAAGTTAGGAGAGGAAGAAAAATTCTATAAACATTCTAATACGTTGAACCAAGAAGTTTCTTGATTAATAAAATGAAAAAATCGAGTATCAAGCGCATCCGGAAGTCATAAAACCGACCGCTTCAACGTGAATGAAGAAAATAAGACTTGCCACGAAATACTAGTCGTGAAATTCTCACCGTTTTCTATACCTGCCAACAAGATACTTGATTTACATAATAATTTCTACCAAGCTCACATTCAATTTCCATCTATTTCAAGGATAGCAAAAAAATTTCAAACGGTTGTTCTCAGGTCACCGAAAATACTACTAATCCGGCTGATCTGTGTTCGAAACTTCACAGAAAATCATGTGTCATGAATTAGTTTTTTAGAGCCATCAAAATTTACAGTATGCGATTGACAAAAAAAAAAAAAAAAATGGATACATGCATCCTATGGTGATCAGTTTCCATGAATAAATATCAAAAAAGCGTCAATTTATTCTTTTCCCAAAAATTCAATTCCACTCACTCAAATAAATACCTTTACTTAACCACGCGGTATCTCCACATTTTCGTAGTCAGATATCCGCGTCTTGAATTTTACTCAGTAAATTCTCCCGTGAGTTATGATTTTTTGAGTAGAACGATGTATTTTCCGATATTTCGTTGCTTTATGAAATTTGTTCTATAATACTTGAAACGTCATTTCAGTAAAGATGATTAGTTTGCCTAAGAATATACCATGCAAAGATTATCCCCAAAATTTTTTTAAATCATTCGAATCGAAATCTCCGTCTCTCCACGCAATGATTTTCGACGTGCGGTCTCCAGTGATCCCGATGCGACTGCACCCAGCGTCACACACACGCGGCTTTGAGAGCAAGGGTTAAGTCAGAGTCATCCGTCAAGTCGACTCGACCGTTCGTTCAATTGCGAAAACTGGCGTCGAGCACATGTGATCCGAGCAAAAAACGAAAGTACCCTCAAGTGAAAAAAAACCAGCAAGAACGAGGCTAGTAGTAGGAGAGGTCGAATCACCATCGATCAATGCACTCGATAGTGTGCGGCCACGCGAGTTCCGTCCGGTTGGTCCACCTATAGCATCTATACAGGCATATATATATATATAACTACCAGGTTGTACAGACACAGAAGAGAACGTTGCGGTAGGTGGTCCAATAAATATTCCCGGGCGCAGTTTTCAATTAACGAAACGACACGGGGCTCGGAGCGCCACTGGTGGTCCTTGCAACAGCGGCGTAGGACTTATACTTGCGCCAGATCGCAGGGCCCCAGAAGAGAGTCCCAAGATCCTCCGTTCGGCTTGTCCCCGGGTTTTATTTGTTCCTGGTCGTCGTCGTGGGGGGAGAGCGGCGGGGGGGTTCGAAGCTGCCTCCGCGGGTCCCGGTCTCATTAAGCAATTAACTCTATCGTACATCGATCTCGGCTGATCAGCCGCTCCGGTACGGTTAGGGTTTGCTCTCTCTCCTCTTAGATACGCGACTCGTAATTGGGCATTAGCTTCGCACATGCGCGGCAGTGTGAGCGTGTCATGCTCGTGAGGTCGAGTATTCGCATTTTTAACCATGCTTCTTCCGAATAGCGTCGTACAGGAGTCGTAATTGCCTCGTCTATATGAAAGCGACCGTGGGTAATTAATGCTTCTCGAAATGAACTCGCGCTGGAAGCTGAACCTCGTTTAACCTTATTCAACGCAACGTTGATGGAGCCTCTGTTGTACTTCGATGTTTGTACTTTGAATTTCATCGTTAACAGATCGCGGATCGACGATTTAGCCTGGTTTAACCCTTTCGAAACGATCGTTGACGAGGACAGGTATACAATGTCAGGAGTATGGAGGGTAGTGATAAGGAAGACTATCTCCGTGTATAGAGAGTCTCCATAAAATACTATAACTAGAGTTTGAAATTTAAAAGAAAGCACTATGGAAGGTACCTCTATCCTCCATAACTTCATCTATAACCGCCAAGTTCAGGTTGAATCCTGATTGGTTATTAGCGACATTCTCGTGACTTGTTGAATCGCTATCCGTCACTTTTTGGTGGACGCTTTTTCAGTTGAAAATCCATACGAGATACTTCTCCTTACCTCTAACCTCCGTAGTCACGCGTGTCGGAGAGGTGGATCGTGAAGAAACTGCGTTTCTCGTAAGTCCTCAAATGGCGCATGCCTACGTTAAAGCAACTGCTTTTAACGAAACTAGTTCAGACAGATTTCTAACGAATCATATGAAATAGAGATCAATCTTCCAAGATTCTGTCAAACTTTTATAATTGATTGTACTGAAATTCAATCTCTGACCGAAGTGATCAATGTTATCGACCGTCTACTGAGGATTCTTTCCAATATTTGCAAATTAGTCGAAGAGTCGATATTCTGGTAGACGTTGTCGACTTTCATAAAATATGCTTGGAATCAGATGCAGTAAAACAGTGAATCGTAACTTCGATGACTGTGATTCGTATTATACAAAAGAGGCACAAGAAACGATCAATGAGTAGCTCTGTTTCAATTATGAACGTACATACAAGAAAGTACGTTGAGTACCAATATGGTTTCACTCCTCTTAAAGTATCCTTGAAGGAAGCATGTTATTCAATGTGAATAACCGCAAAGGTTTCTCTACTCGTTAATTTCTATACTTACAAGGACACAAATTGATCATGCGAAAAAGTAACTTGGATCTGTTTCACAGAGAAAAAGAGATCAACGACGTGAAATTCAAACCATATCGTTAAGTATTACACCAAGAGATTCAATGGAGTCTCGCAGCAAGTGCGTTAAGAAAAAATGAATAAAAGAAATGTATAAAACTGTCAGTTCGTTCTAGAATCTACGTACTTAGCAGTAAGGATTTTGATTTCAATATTTTTCTCAGGTAAAGTTATTCTTGACGATACTTATTCGAATGTGAATTGTTATCTTCGTGATTTCTAACTTGCAAAGTAATTTTTTGTCTCTATTTTCGACTTCAATGCAAGTGCAGAGATTGAAAACCCGTAACATTTGTAAATTGGGAAATAGGAAAGCTCGATGCTGGATCTCCGTTAAATTTGTATCACACCCCGTTTTTTGCCTCGCCTATTCCTCCATCCCCGTTATTTTCACTGTCAAAATGAACGCGTTTCGTCCTCACGCGACGATACCGGCTATCTCTACTCTTCCCAAGTCGTACTGGATCAGGATGCACTAATCCCGAGGTCGGCGATCGCCGTCGCAAGGATCTATTAGCATACGCGACGGGTCCGGACGACACGTAGAATAATAACAATTGCATCGGTAATTTGCCAGATCAATTAGCACCCGGCGAAGAGTGCGCTTGCTTTTTCTTCTCGGCGGTGCCGTGCTGCCCTGAACATTGAAAGTCGAACATTGAACGTGGCGCGGAGTCGAATGAAATGTAATAAAAACCGCATCCCACGCCTCCGCGGGCACTCCAGCCGGCTCTGGGCGACGTGGAAACATCGCGAACACAGCGAGATTGCCTGCAGCTGGGGTGCGGAGGGTAGTTATAAAAGTCCGCAAATTAGCCAATTACTCAGCAGAACCTGAATAACGACTCTCGCTTATATCTCTTTTTATCCAAAGTTCTATTATTATAGTTTCGTCTTGATGACGAACCGGTATGATGAATATAACAATGCCACTTTAGCGTTTTTATATCCAAGAATGTAGGGCTAATTCCACGCCAATTTTACCGGCGTTTCACCTGAGAAGCATTCCAGAATTTTTAGAACGGTGTGTCAACCCGGAAGTCCGACACACGTTTTTTTCTCCTTGGAATCGTTATTTGTTGAAGAATTTTTGACAGGAGCATCCCACTCGTTACGGATGTTTGGAACAAAAAAGAAATCCGTTATTTATATAAAAAAAGGATTGATTCGCTGTCAAAAGTTTAATAAAACGTTGGTTCTTTGTGCATTATTGTAAATAAGTGCGATTTTTGCTCGATTCGTATCGGGAATACGAGATAACAAGTACTCGTTGAGTTTAGTAAATAATGTTTCTCGGAATCAGTTGAATGCATAAAAAAAAAAATTAATTCTATATTCGAAAATGGTAAAATATTATGAATAATTATGAAAAAAGTTTTGATATCTTGTCTTAAATTTTGAAAACAGTCTATTGTTAAGTTCAAGGAATCGTAGAAAAAAATCTGAAAAATATGTGGGCGTGTCTGAAAGTTGTTGCAACGATACGATAAAAAACAGGAGTTTGTCGAACCAGAACAAAAATCTCCTGAATATGTGGTACGCATTTGGTTGTTTCTTTGATGAATGGAATTTCAGTTGGGAATTAGTTTTAAAAAGTATAAAAATAAAAACGAAATACCCGAGTTTTATATTATATTTTGAAGAACAAGATTTGCTGCTTAATAAATTTCAACCGATTTCAGTACCTTCTTACATAGAATAGACAGTTCATTTTAGTCGATGAATAATTATAATAGCTTAATTTCTCAAAATGTGATAAATCTAGGACTGGACTGCAGGTGAATTTGATTATTGATTTGATGCAGCGTATCGCTGTATCTAATTATCATCGAATGTTTTCTGAGTCACGTCGCGTTAATTTAGCGTTAATAAATATGTAAGAATCCTGATCCAATCGTCTCCCGGTTAGACGAGTGTGTGAAAATCAATTGGCGCCGCCGCTCCGTGATTCTTACAAAAAAGCAGAGAACCGTTTGTTAAGCGTCTGTCGATTCCCGCGGGATCGAAATACGGTGCTCGATACACACAAAATCACTTCCATCGACCCTCGTCTTTTTGCGAATTTCCAAATGCCAGCCGTTTGGTTGGGGATGGGATTGTTAAAAAGTAATTTGGGAAGACGGGAAAAAAAAAAAAAAAACGGGGGAAATTGGCTTGAATGAAAGTCTTTTACGGAATAAAAAAGGTAAGTAATTGAAATTAATTTAAAGAAAGCGTCTCCAATCCGAGTCTGAAAATGATTTCGATGCCGTTTTTTGTTAACGCTTATATATAGGCAGTATCGAATACTTGTAAAATAGGAAAAAAGAAATAAGAAACCGAAATACGATTTCTCTTTATGTAATTCATTGGCCGCTGATTCTGCGTACGAAAAATTCTCTGTCTGATTAATGACATTCAAGAGCGAGTTCATTAATCACGAAGAAATTACCTCACAAATATTACTATTGACAATATTCATCAAACCATTTTGTTTTGGTACAGTAGGAGCTGTTTCTAATCCATAACCGAAAACAACATGATCCTTGGTAAAAAATGAAAATGAGTTTTCTACATGTGTCCGGAAGATGCAGTATGTATTTACACGAGTGTTGTATGATTGATCGATTAATCGGCAGCTTCGTTGAATCGTTTTTTCGATTAATCGATTAGTCGCACAGCATTAGTTTACACACTTGAACTACATATCTTCCTGTAATTATTGCAATAATTTTATGTCGATGTCTCATTCGACTGAAAATATACTAATCACACCGAACCGAACCAATAGATTCGATGTTACGATAAACATGAAATGTAATATCAGCAGACACGATCACGCTAAATAATTCACGGTTCGAAATTTTTCTGTACTTTCAACAATATTTGTGCCGTCAGGTAATGCAACGATAACCACGTAGAATTCAACCAGAATTTAATGGTACGAGGTTAAAAAAAGAAAATAAAAGAAAAGAAAAATACAATTTTCCGTCGTTTTTTCCACCGCAATCATTTCGCGTATATTTATATTTTTCGCGGCACGATCGGAGAGAGTAATTATTCGTCACCGCGGTCGTTGAGTGCCTCCATCGGTTTTACGATTCCGCTTTGCTCGCCACCCACAGTTCGACGGTCGAGTCCGAGTCGGCGTTAATTGGACAATTGGATCGCCGTTCGGTTCTCAGCATCCAGCGGCACCGAGTTCGTCTCGACGTCTGCGCGGCGTGATACAAAGTGGTTGATCGAATCGTTCGCCGGTAATGTTTTGTCCGAAACACGCGTCCCGGCGATTAATGCTAATTTATACAATGGACTGACTCGAATATCTCCCGCGTCTTATCGCCTATTGCAGTTCGATTGCCGCTCTTCCGATCCTCCGGCGACTTACGAATTATACCTATTGGACGAATGCACGCACGCGTATCGCCGCCTTCGTTGAAATTGTTATAGATAATTGTGGGAAAGGGAATGGGTGAACGGTAAAAGTGATCAATGCGCACCGGGCTGTATAAATGTTTCAATGACGCGTCATAAGAATCCTCTACTCTGACAAACAAGCGTCTTTACAATTCCATTGAGATGTAATTAGTTTAATAAAATGTCGATGAACGCAGAAATTGTAATTGAAAATTGTGAATTCGTGCATTAGTTGTCGTTAACCTTACCTAACCTAATCTGAGCTGACTTCACCTGACCTAACCGAATTGGAATACGATTATAACCGTTGTTACGAAATTTTCAATTTGTGCCTTGGTTGTTGTTGTCGTTAACCTAACCTGACCTAATTCAGAATCGATTGTGATAGTTTCTTGAAAATTGTAGACTTGTGAATTAGTTGTTGTTACCTTAACCTAACCTGACCTAACTGAATTCAAATGCAATTATGACGGTTTCTTGTGAATTGTAAATTTATGCATTAATTGTTGTTTTTTTTTTTTTTTTCAATATTTCGTGACGTTCGTGTTGCTACAATCTCAACCTTACTGATCTTTGAACACTCATCGTTTTCCTAATCTCTGTATGAAAGAATTGAAATTATTCACAACACGAAACAAAAGGAATCGATAAGCGAAATGGACCTGAAAAGGAAGAGAATAATTTTCAGGTCGTTTATACATATGCATATATATATATATATATATATGCGTCTGCCGAGGGTGTAATTAAACAGCGCATTAAATCCGCGTGCGATATCCGCGGTGGAATTTCACCTCGGCAAAGTTATCGAGGAGTCGCCGGCAGTTGGATAGGTGGACTGGTTTAATTCCGTCATTGCGTCGCAATCCTTGCACAGATTTCGAAGCGAACCTCGGCATGGCCGCATGGGACTGATTGTGAGAGGTTTGCAGCTGCGGTCTGCTCTCTCCTGCTGCATCTACGACGCATGGATGTGTGAGCCGACACGTGGAAGGCGATCATACCTACTCCAAGTTCCACCGACTCGGTTCAGCGCATAAAGATAAGTCTTTGCCAGAGCGCGTTAATAGCAGGGATTATGGCCGATATCGTCTCGCACCTCGCGTCGTCAAAGCGATACACTGTTTCAGTCTCTGCAGTCAGGCACGTTTGAACCGATTTTCCCGAAGCAAAGTGACGCACTTTAGACGACCGGTTCGGTAAAAATATTTCACGATTTTTTCTTCGGGGATGATACGAAAGGAAATTAACAGAAAATGGGGCGCAGAGGGAGAAAGAAGGATTTTCTTCCGGTTACATCACAAGATTTTATTAGGATCAATGGTTAGTGTTTGTAGTAGATTTCCTTTCGCCATGACGTATCGATTCAAAAATTGGTAACTGCATCCGATCCACGTGTTTATCCACGTACCGATTGGTTGATGGAATTTTTTTTAACGATAATATTTACAGGATGCCAAGTCTACGAAATTCAGGTTTGGAATATCAGCATGCACTGGAATCTCGACATCACTCCAAGATTGAAAATAAAGACAAACACCGTGAACGCGATTCAATTTGATCCTGAAGTGTAAATCAGGATAGTTATAAACCAAAACTAAACGCGCTCGGCTTATCAGATGATTCTTAAGAAGAATCATAATTGTAATACCGCATTCTTGAATAACTATACCTGATCAATGTTTCAAATCGACGAATTCATCCTTTATGAGTCATCGTCAACGTCAATTATAAATTCTGGTGCCACTCAGGAAGGGAGTTCGGCATTAGGGAGGAGATATATCTTTCTACTGAGTCGGATGGCAAAAGTGGACCAGATTCGTGTACAAAGTTAGTAGTACCGATAGCGCTACCCGCAGCGCTGGTGTCGCTTGTTCCATCGGGACCTGCGCGCGCAGCGATTTAACGGTTTATGAGTGTTGCCAGCCACCAGGCGCAGTGCAACAAACGACACCAGCGCTACGAATAACGCTATTGGTAATACAAACTTTTGAAGAAAGTGTGATACACTTTTGCAACGCAGAGATACGTCTCCTCCCTAATATTACTTCCCTCATTCCAGTTTTCAACGCTGTAGTTTGCCAATCGTTCGCTCACGCAGTATGAGCCTCAAGTCTCAGGCACCCGCAACGTTTCACACTTTTCTCTCGCTGTCTTTCTCTGCGATTGTGAGGGGGTCAGATAGTCGGTTAAATACAGGTACCTATACACGATTAGTGGGTAAATATTCGTCTCGGCCGAGCGCGGCCGCGCCCACAAAGTACAAGTGAGCAAGAGGCTATAAAGATACAGGAGTGAATGAGTCACTCTTAATGCGCTTCAATCCATCCCACCACGTCGCTTCATGGTGCATGCACACAACGTTTAAGTTTTCCGCTTTTCTTTCGCACCTTCTCACAGTTTTTTCCACTCACGGACTCACAATCTGGGATTCGATAAGTTCGCGGACGCAGTCGCGGCTTGGGTACAGGTGTAACTCTTATCTACTGTATATCCTGACGACCACTTCCTCGCCAACTTATCGTAGCATTTAATAAATTGTAGTAATTTCGTAAACAAGAGTTAGAAAAACAGGAAACAAGTCAGCCGCTTTCCGTTCCGAGGTTTCGCAGCGTGGTTGACTGGATTTGATTACGTATAGTAAGAAAACATTTGCATGGGGTTTCGGTAAAAATTATAATACAGATATAGACAAACTTTCATCGAGTCCGTGCCAAAAAGATGGAATTTTTAAAAAAAAAATTTACATTTCAAGATTCATTCACTGGTTCGTTCATCCGTGAAAATAGTTGATAAAGAGTATTCATTAATATCAATGAGAATGCACTTGTAATTTAGGTGAATATCATGGAGTAAGTGTTTATATTAATAGTTCATACGGTAAAAAGCTTTACTTGTAAATTACAATTTATCATAGATCCGAATTGAGAACTCGTATCTATCTATCATTCTATTATCTATTGGATACTTCGTGTCATTTATAAGAATGTATGATGTGATACTTGAGTTAAGTATCCCGGAATCACAAGGTGGAATTTTTTAAAACCGTTATACTCGAAATGCACTACGATATCACATTGATAATTAATCACTGATAATGACAATGCTCTCCCACTTGCGGTGATTAGTGACTAGCATATACGTTAAGTTCAAATTAATTTTATCAGTTCGTAGATAATTTGTTATTACATTTTTATGGGTGAAAAGGAAGAATTTGTGTCATTACCGAAAATTAAGATAAAAATTAAACTCATCATTACCGTTAGATTATCACTACACTACTATGAGTATAATCCTTGCCTTAAATCTGAAACTAGATCTTTTTATGATTCTTCGAGTAACAAATGCGGTGGCAATCGTTTATAAAATTTTGAAAAATAAACAAGTTCTTACCGTGGAACTGAATTTGCTTATCAAACTAATTTTACGGTAAATACGACCTGCTATATCGGGAATAATATTCATTCAGGTAAATATTATTCGAAACGAGATCGAGATACCGTTACTACCGTTTCCTTTCATGTATATAATTTAGAATAATTTCTATCGTATCGTTCACGATCAATCTCCAAAGTTATCGGTATTAGTTTATGATGGGATTTAATTTCGTGGAACCAAGAACGTCTGCTCGTCGTCCGTTACGCGTTGGACGATTCGAAGATTCGAGAGATGGTAGACTTGAAAGAAAATCTATTAATGCTCAGTCCTGCTTGTACGTGTCAATCCGTTGGGAGTTGAGTCTGACCGCGGCCAGTGCTTATCACCAAAATCTGGTATTTCCGAGCTCTAGACATACCAGCCTGCTTAAATCCACGCGATGTTTTCAAACTAGCGAGAATTCAACTTATAATCACCGCAGATTTACTGATATAATATAAAATGTATAAATAAAATTTACGGTAGGCCGAAAGAGAAGTCTGAAAGAATTTTTTTCGAAACAGGACACGTCCGATGTTGAGCGAACCACGAGAAATTGGTTTGTCAAATTATTCTAGAGCGCAGTTCTTCAAACCACGGAGAGTGCAGGCTGGCCCGAGTTGAGGCAGCGGCATGTTCCACGTCTCAACTCGAAATGTCCCGTTTCCAAAAACCCCTGACGAGTCGGGATTCAAACTGTGGCTGGTACCTCTTTGATTCCAAGTGCGTAAGAGGCGAGCTTCCGAGAGTCTAAAAAGCACAAGGGACCGCGAGAAGAGTGAAATGGGGTAGGGGGTAGGGGGTACGAACTTCTCAGGCGTTCGCTGCTCTCCGTCCGTTCACGGAAATAGATCGCGGGTATGAAGACGGTGTTGAAGAGGGAAAAGAGAGATTCGAAGAAGGTCGAAGAGGAGACGCGGAGAGAGAGATAGAAAGAGAGAGAGAGAGAGTAGGGAGGAGTGTGCACGAGGCGAGAGGTCATTAGTCAAGATGAGATGGAATAACAGCAGATCGCCGGCGCTGTGAAAACATTTGACTCGGCGGCGAAGTGGATTTCGAGCTTTAAAACAGGCGGCCACTGTCTCGGCGGTGTCGGACAAGAACCACGTGTCTATAAACGCTACAAGAACGAGCTGCTCACAAGCACGCACACACGGGAAATGGCTCTCTTAGGTGTGAGAGCGTGTATAATAATGCTCTGGTGCAGCATCCACGGCTTGTATGCCAACGTGGAGCAGCATAACTGGCCGAGTTTGCGGTGAACTTTTCAATGGTCCTTCCAGACCATTGCATGGAACTGCAGACTGTGGGCAACAATGTGGGCGGTTCGTTATTCGGTGTTAAGCTTGAGTGTCGCGGGGTGACAGCAGGTCTTACATTCTCTCAAAAATGCGACGTCGCATTGAGATCAGAGTACTCTTGGCAAGTCCGTTTACCTGGCGCAGAATCTACGGGGTATCAATTCGTTTCGATCGACGGACAGCTCGGAACCAAAGTCAATGCACGGACTGTTAAATTATGACAAAGAAGCCAGTTACTGTGTAACGACTTTGTGCTAAATGAACGAGGAGACTAAAAATGGATTCCTACTGGTGTGTGGCAAAAATTGATATGGTTATCGGAGAGCGCGTGATATTCTGAGCAATACTGAGAACTGAATGTTATACCAGAAAATGTATCGTACTAGCCGGAACGTGACCGATACATTCAAACATTGGGTATGGTTACAAGCGGATTCTGAATTTCGCGTGATACTTACTCGATGAAAGATGTTTTTGATTAAAAGCTCACCCAAGTTTTACGACATACGCACCGTTGTTGTAAATATTGTTGGCATATTCATACGATGGTGTTACTGTTCGGTAATAAACAAGAATTTCACCACAGGTTTTGTGATATTTCAGATAAGTTTTAACCGCAACGAAAGTCCGGCAAGAGTCGAGAATAACGCAAACTGGTAATAGCGAGTCCCGAGCAACGATATGCATACTCTATTACCGCAGTGAGGTAGATATTTTGCGGCGAGACGAGTCGAGGGCCCTGAAGTGATCAACAGGACGTGGGGAAGACCACGGTGCGTTATAACAGGTTGACGTTATCTCCCGAGCAGTCACGGAACCAGAAGGGTTATCGCTTGGTAATAATTGTCAAAGAGAATTCGCCCTCTGCGAAGTCCATGTATAGGGGTGATGTGAGTCCACCTCAAAGGATTCGTTGCCAAAAACACGCGTGTGGTGTGTAACATTTTGTTGGTTTTTAGAGCCAAAACCGAAGTCGCCCTTTTCACCCAGTGGGTAGGAATACACGCCGTTGGTTCAACGCAAACATGACGTTATTACGCCAGTTTCGACGGATAAGGTGGAGATAGAAATGAGCTCAAATAAAGAACCGGACAGAAACGCCTCCACTATGGACCTCAAAACCTCTTCTACCTGTTGATCCGCATGAAGCATGATAAAAAAAGAGGCGGTAAGGCGGTATTAAACTGCGGGTTTTTATCTCTTCGGGGGAAATCCGAGAGGAATTGAAGTGATTAGGGAAAATTACGGAGAAAAGGGGATATGAAGTCAATTTTCACTGCTTTTCTTATGTAATGCTGATCAAGTCAGAATATCAATTACAAAAACTTTGAAATTCATTATTACAACTTTTCCGAGATTCATTTTACCAACATGCGATCTTTTTTTGAATTATAACTGCCCCAACTTCCAAAAAGTATCCTATCTGTACGTGTACGAACTTCGCCTGTCACTGAAATGTTGAAAAGACTGTTTCCAAATTAGAGTAACTAGTTTGACAGTGCGGAATGCTTGATTTTTATAATTGAAGTAGTTTTTGTCAACGATAACGAGCGTCTATATTCGTTCAGTATATTGTTTCAGAAGCTTTGCTGTGAGCAAATAAAAGTGAATAAAGCAACGCTGAAAAAAAAAATCAATTTCCAATAGATGTCCCTGGTTCTTAGTCACAGTTTTTCATTCTCTCTCAACTTGCCCAGAATTTCTTCAAATTTTTTCCGGGTCGGCTTGTTTACAGGTTTCACGGACACTCCTCGTGGGCACGGAGCGTTCATGCATTATTGATGCCGAGGACGCGGTACATAACAATTTTGCGAATCAAAATAAGCGATGTGGGGAATGGGAAACGGAGACGTAGTGGGGAATAACGGCCAGCTATTCCTTCTGTTTAATACATCGTCACGCCTCGCACCTGGTATAGCTGTCCCCTTTGGTACGGGGAATCCCCACGCCAGGTAAAGAAGGAAGCAAAATTCGTGTCCGGAATGCCAAGAAGTTAGATTTGATTTGGGGTTTCGATAGCGACGCGTTTGTCTCGGCTCGAAGCTTGTTATTCCATGGCCCAGGTGTCGCCTTCTCAGAGGTACCGAAAACACAAGTCAAACCGACACGCGTCTGCTGTGATAAATCGGGTAGTACAAGATGATCGTGGGAAGATACCTAATCCAAGCATATGAGACACGGCCATGCGGCAAATCGATGAAAGTTGTAAGAGACGAGAATATTGGAGAGAAAAAAGGAAGGAAAGGAAGATATCGTTTTACCTCATAACCACCAACGGTGTGCGTTGTTCTGCAGTCGTTAATTATGCCGTGAAGAATAACGACCCCGTTTTCCACGATCCAGACTCTTATTGTTAGACTGTCGAACTTCGAGCACAAAATATACCTAATTCGCTGTAAGGTAGGCGGAGAGCTGCGTAATGGAATATTGTGTGACGAGGAGGTAAACTCGGTCTTTTCGGGCCGAGCGTAAGTTGCAATATGAGTCGTAGGTGAGCCGAAAACGAATATTGCAAATAAGCGAGGCGAAAAGATCGTTGCCTCTTTGTTCCACACGATTCTTGATATAAAGAGAATTTGTTACGCGTTTTTTCACAAAGCACGAAATTGAGGTTATGGTCGCTACAGTGCATGCGCGCAGTGCAGAAAAGACCACTCTTAACACCTAGGACTTAAAACTAGTCTTTCAAGTACTCCGAGCATGCGTATTCGTAGACTCCCTCGACGGTCGTAGAAACGTGTACTTTGTGTACGAAAAAACGCGTAAGACATTCTCGCGTGACATAATAATACATTTCGTAATGAGTATGGATAAGGTTTTTTGACGAGACGTGAGGTTTGCGGTAAGAACCGAAGCCGAGCATTGTACGTATTATAACATGCGAGTAAAAAACCTTATCCATACGAGTTTCAACCAGTATTTTTTATCATTTCAAGGTTAGAGTGCCATAGAGTACACTTTGTATATAATATACGTACATATAACGCGTAAATGTAGTTACACGTAAGTTTATTTACACGCAATATTCGGAGCACAAAACAGCAGTTCAAAGGCGATTCGAAATCAAACGACTTACAATTAGCCGTCACTGATTTTCGTTAAAATTTGCTATCGAACATAGTCAGGTCGTACTGTCACAAAAAAAAAAAAAAATTTTCATCGAGTGAAAATCACTTTAGCTTCACAGTTTTCCAACAAGAGTCAGTCGAAGCTCTGGACCAATCACGGAGCGATTTAAAGCACCGGACGCCACCGCGAAAGCGCGCTTTTCCTCATTTGTCGGAGAGTCATAACCTCCAACTCATTGCTGTTCGAAAATTATTATTGAATACTTGAAATTCGGAAGGTGTAAAATTGCTGCACTTGTTTACGCGAAGTATACTGGCCGGAAGATTATAGAACGGCTTGTGCTCACGCTTGTATCACTTCATAATGCAATTCTAGCGTGTCACTCATTCCGCAGTTCAGAATGTAGATGGAAGAGATAAGCGCGGAGAAATGTAACACGACCGCAAGCCGGTTTTACGGCCATGCAGCTCTGCCGATCAGCTAGAGTGGAGAACGTGACGGATTGTAACGTAAATAGAATATAACCCGCGTCAATCAGGACTGAACCAAACCGTATCCCACCTACGTATTTTCGTACATCCTACATGCATCGCGTTGTCCAGTCGTATCGTTTACGAGCATTAATACGAATGCCTTATTCCAATTAGGCGTTCGGTGCCAACTTACGTCCCTCCGCACCTCTTTCAATTTTCAATTCCATTTCTTGGCATCATTATACGACTCGAAATTACTACTTGGATGGATGCACATGCGTTAAAATTCTCTTGCGTAACTTGCGACAGCAGATGCAGTCGTGGTATGTTTCAATGTCTGCACTGTGTGGGTTTGTACGCGAATCGGTAAGAACAAGATGTCTGCTGAAAATTTAGTCAAAAATGGCAGACTTGATTCGGGCGGGTCTAAGATCGCGAATTTAAAATTTCAGGCGAGAATCCAAAGTGGGGGACAAATGTTCGTGAGATAAATACTAGTGCGATGTGTACGGTACAAGCGAGTGCTGAAGCGTTCTGAAATCTAAAGCAATTATTGAATCGAGGTCATTTTGGGACACTGAATCCACTAATGTGGATACGTAATTTTGAATTCGATGATTCCGACCATAAAATTGAATTAAAAAAAATGGAAAAAATTATAAAGTATAAATATCCTGGTACTTGGATAGTAAGTTTGTAAATCCTTTGAGTTTCACGGTGTAAATCTGATAATGTAGGATCATTCAAGAAAAAACGTAAGGAAAATTAATTTTTCAGTGATACAGGATGGAAAAAATGAAGATCGATATCGGAGCGAGACGGGCCTGTTTTCGATCGTGGTTGACGTTACTTTTGATACTTGTTTCTCAAACACCTCGAAATTTCGAACGGGTATTCAGGATGAACGGCGAGACTAGGCACGTAAATCACGAGAAATAGCGTCCATTAGACAAAATGCCTACCGATTTTGACTACTAAGGCCCCGGAGGTGTGGTGTGGGCCCGATGCGCGGTACACGGACGTGCGGGGTCCGCGATGTAAATGATATCCAGGAACAAGAGACACATATGTAGGCTGTCGAGGCACACCTGGCCGAAACGTTCGCTCGCCTCGCCTGCTCGCTCACACCGTGTAGTTTGTTAGTAGTTCATCCGTCCTTCTCGAATATATGCTCAGCTGTAGTTTCGTCGTCCCGCCCACGCCTCGGCCAGGCTGCACTCGCTTAGCCAGAGTCTACTGGCTGATGAATTATACAAGGAACGTGATGGCCTCTGCACACCGTTAAACGCTACGCCCATAGTGGAAGTACTTCGAAGCCACAACGAACTTACCACCGCGATAATCTATGCGGGAGAGATCATAAGCGACACTCGCACTGCGGAGGATAATTTAATTTTTTATACTTATTGTTGGGGATAACTATTGTACCTCGGGACGCTTTTTCGATTTTAAGCATTGAACATTTTGATATGAAATCGGGGTATCGTCTGAAGGAGCAGCCTTTCCATGGTAAAACGTACTTTCATTTATTCGTTTAAATGACTTTATTTTTTGTGACGAATTGTGAAGAAAGGAAGAAAAATAAAATTTATACTTGTACCAAGGTACAACACCGTTGTGTACCTCGAAACATACTCTCGGAAAAAGTCGTTTATTAGACCCTTGAAAGTCGACAACGAAATCACAAAACGGTTGGTTCTTGATGCTCGAATACTTAAATCATCTTACACGTCAAGATGACGAAGTAAATAAGCAAAGTTTAGGTTAGTAGTTTATGGTATCTGACTGTTGATAGCAAAGTATCGCGTTTTTTTAACCAACATCACTACACGTCGAATCCACGACACGTCTCAAGGCACACCGTGGTTAAGATATACAACACTTTAGCCTGCTAAAAAATTCGAAGCAAATGGGTTTAGTCGTTACAACAGCAATTGAGTAATTGCCTGAATTACGTGGGAATGTGGTAACACCAACTATCCAGTGTCATTATAGTTTTTAATTATACTATATTGTTTGGTTATTCGATCCGTTTAAAAATTGTTTCTTTAGTTGACTACACTTTTTCAGTTACACAACAGACCTCGACATCAATTTGTTGCCGCAATAAAATCAAATTGTCGTGATAATTACAAGAAAACGTAATACAAGTGACGATAGTCATTTTGACACACAGTAAAAATGTTGCTAGATTTTCTGGTTAATTTTTACAAAACTCATTTTTACTTTGTATGAAAAACTACATTTTTAAATTGTGCGAAAAAAAATTTAATAAATTAGATCTGTATAGATACCACAAATTGAAATTTCTCTTGGTGCTGTAACGAGTTCACGACCGGATTATGATCTGGTAGAAACTGGGGAATTCTAGTGCAAGCGTATGTTTTTGAAATTGGTCACTCCTTGATTTAGATATCGTGCAAATTTAGCTTGTTTTTAGTAGAACTTGGAAAAATTTCCTCTGCCTGTCGAACTACATTTACGATCACAGATACACGAACGTATCTATCTACATGTATCTGTATAGAGACGTGGGCGTAGAAGACACTTGGAGTGAAGATGCGATCTTGCAGCTGTGTACCACGCGGCAATTAGCCTGTGTGATCGATTGCAGTTGGCATAAATAAAGAGAGAGAAAAAGAATAGCCGAGACGAAACTCTTGTATGCTTGAACAAGAATTTCTCAATTATTTGAAAGTATGTATTCCAATTTCACATTGGCAAAGACGATGTAATAATACAAAAAATATGGCCACGGTTCAACTCTGTTCAGTTTGAACCGATAAAGAATATTATGATAAAATATAATGGTGGAAAATACCGACTTGAGTTAGTGAAAAAATTGTCAGTAATTTATCGATGTTCTAATGATTTTGTCAAGTTTTTAAAGAATTAATTTTTTCAATGAAGAAGAACTGAATCAACTTAGGAATCAGTGCGTAAATTATGGGCCTAACTTTTCAATAGAAATGATATTCATCGAAATCCGTTTTTGCGATTCTGTAAATATGGAATTACCTGATTTCCACGAGTCAAGAACAACTGAATTTCAACAACCGAAATGAATTTTTTCATTGCAAAATTGAGGGAAGAGTCTACGCTGAGAATAAAATTTTGTCGCAGTGCCCAAAATTTGGTCCTGATAACAAGATTTCAGGGTTAATATACAGTTTGCCACTGTAAAAATTTTTTCTTGCAGATTTACGATGTAACAAATCATTTGATAGCGGTATTCAATTTACTAATATATATCCACCGAAGAGATTTAGCGAAAGGTATGAAGAGCGACTTATTTGACTCTACTAGCGGTTATTCAATATTTGGATAACACAATGAAAAAAAATATCGTTTCAATAAATCGACTGAATTAAAATCTCGATTCTCTATTTATTAAGTATATTTCATCGAATTGAACTTTCTTTCAATTTTGAAAGAATTATTTCATTGCCTCTAATATTTATAACGAAAAATGGCGTTACCAATAGACTTTTGTTTCTTGAAAAGCAACAATTTTACTCTCAGTGCGAATCCAAAGTTCTCTCGACCGCCGCGGCTGTATGACACGGTGTTTTACACCACCGCGCAGTGAAAGAAAGCTGTACAAAGTAAGTAAGTAAGTGGGTAAGTAAGTAAGTGAGTGAGTAGGTATAATATCCAGGGTTTGTCGACTTCGGGCGGAATGCCCGAGGTACACATGTCGGTACCCTCAACGCAGTCAGTCACGCGGGATACGCTTTTGAAGCCTTTGGCCTGGCGCGTCCTTTGCGGCGCGCGCACTTTATATCTAGCTACGTGGGCAGCTCGAGGGTGGTTAACAAATGTATGAACGGACTAGACGATTAATAACGCAAGGTAGATTATAATTTATAAGGATCGGACGAGACGCGAGGCGGCCGGTGATGTCCTGCACGAAGTGGTCTCAGAGGCGGACGAAGAGGTTTCGAAGACGCCGGCAGCCGAGGAAGAAGCCAGCAAGGTACGCCTGTGTGCTTTGGTCACTGACACGATACCATCGGCGTCGTTGACTCTGTGTTTGCGGGTGTCTCGCACGTCTACGTGCCTCCGAAGTCCTGAGCTTACGTCGCAAGTCCGTGAGAGGGTCGTCCGAGTACGTGTGTACCTCGACCAAGTGAGTAGAGGTATACCTGGGTACACGGCCCTGCAATTAGCCAGCCGATCACCCGGGCAAAGTGGGCCCAGTCAGTCCCAGTCACGGCTCGTTTGTCACCCACTACTCTCTGACTTACTAGATAATATAATATATCATGCCCGCCTTCGTCTTAGATACTACTAACGGTAATGAACGCACAACGAGTTTGCTCCAATGTCGATACATTTTACTAAATATGGGTCGAGGCAAGTTCCTACCATTGACAATTGTATACGACTGAGTGTTGGTTGGATATTTGTTTGAGAGATAGAGTATAATGCGTATTATCGTCTGTTGCGTCTTCATTATTACTTGTTGTCGGGATGAACTATTCCTACGATGTTTTGACAGTTGATAGTTCGATTTCATGTTCGGTTTCATCGTTTCTTCTCAGATTTTGAATTTTGATTTTATCGATGAAATTGTGAAACGTGTCACGAGTTGGTGAGTTTAGTTTTCTCAATGTCGATTCACCTGTCGTCGAAAAATAAATACAGGATTACTGTTTTATAACGTCAAAAAGTTCGTCGTGTCTACCAGTTCCGACAACTTTCGGTTTCAGCCACGACATATTATATTCTGTGGAAGAAGAAATTACTCTGGTATTTCAGAACCTATTCATCTTATGTTTATTAGTGTTGGTTGTATCGATCTCAACGTGGTATTAAGGAGAAAAACTACAAGTAACGCACATGCGTGAAGAGAAGTCGAAGATTCGATTAAATTAGTATATTATCTCAGGAAATTGAGTCGCATCTAAACTGTCGGACGATATCTAGCGTTTGTAAATAAAAAGTCCAAGACTCGAATGACCTCTAAGATATTCGGTTTTACGAAAAAGCTATGCAAATTCGATTTCGAAATGATGTTCCGCGAACTCTGAAAGTATCGCGACGATATCTAACGGAATACCGCATCGCCCGAACCCGAATATCTCACGAATAGAACGAATCTACGGTGTTTTTAATGCCCATCGTTCTTGGTTGAGTAAAATCGTGTTACAACGTTGTACTATGTCGAGTTTACATTTTTTTTAGCTTTATCTGTTCAAATCCCGGATTCAGAAGCTACGTGGAATTAACAATGCAAGAAGAGAACATTACGCGTGGAGTTCCAAGGTTGTTATATACTTATTAATCGAGCAGCGTTATACCGGTAGCTAATATAATTTATTAATCCACAAAAGGAGAGAAAACGGTTAACCCCCAAATCCCACTGTTTTCCAAGCGAAACCCTTTGCAGCCCTCGTTTCGAGCCCGGTGAACATTGCGGCAAATAATGAATAACAAGCACCTTGATATTCACAGTGTTCCCAATTGGCATTCCCTCCTCTTTTCCGGCGTAATATTATACGCGTGTAAAGATGCCGCTTCGCGAAGCACCGCTCTTCACGAAGTCAACTCGTCGGACTCGACAGCGAGTGTTGGTCTGGGACGGGTAGTAGAAAAAAAAAGAAAAGAAAAGAAAAGAAAAACGTAAACTGCCACCGGTGTTAAATATGTAACTACAGATATTAATTATTTAGTAAACTGGTCGAACGACTGCCGCCACCACCAACGGAATTAATGACCTCAGCTACATGCTGTGTCATACGCTATTAGCCGTGGGCAAGGTTTAAATGAAACGCATATATTTTTTTTTTTACCGCTATAATACTTGGTTTCATGATTATACCGCACATCATCACATCGTTACATATATCCACACTTAGTCAGGTGTGCCGTGTCTTCGTGTCGTACAAATCTGTCCAACACACCTCCATGTTTTACATATCAGTGTTACACGTTATGTATTTTTGCCTGTACGTCGATTGTTGTTTTTTTTTTTTTTTATTTTTTTTTTTTTATTACGATAAATAAATTTCAAGAGTTTCGAACGAATTTTGATTCTTTCGTTTCCACCACTCTCTCTCTCTCTCTCTCTCATCTTCACATTCTTTCGATACTTTCTATTCATTTTATCTCGCACATAATCAGCTATCAAACAACGACATCTGATATCACCAAAACTTTTATCGAAAATGTAATAATTCGAAAAATTTTCTTCAGCCGAGAAGTCACGTCCTCGTTATTATTGTACAATCTCGATGCGGAAAGTCAACTAGTACTTTGAACGCGTATCACTGAACTCGGGTGGGTGGAGGACGGTTAGGCCAGCTACCACTTACAGGCGCGCTAATCGTAAGTCTGTCTATGAATTATTTATTGATCATTGTATTCGATTTGAATTTCATTGTGGTTATTAACAGGGGCGTGAGTAGCTACAGTAACGTGCAGATAAATGCTTGCCTACGAAAGATTTCTATCGATTTACTCTATTAAACGCTGCCCAGCTCACAGATCGTCATGTTACGATGCAGGGTACATGTACATGTATATATATATAAAACCTTCATTTACATACACCTGACGATGCTAACTGTATCACGCACGAACGATCGAATTTACGACATTGTCGACGCGAGCAGGCACCATAGTCCGAATAAGATACGACCCGACGCTCGTTAAAAATTTCTTCTGCAAATAAAACCCCTCTCCATTCTCACATGGTCGACCTAACGCTCGAAATGTGTCGTTATCAAATCCTCGGCTCGTGATTCTTCGTTTTTGGCACTCGAAAGGTGCGAAAAAAATACATTACGTATTTTACAGGGTTGATTATTCGTCAAGTGTTATTATACCGACAATGAATAGGCGCTCTAAATTTTCTCGATTTCTCGAATCTAAAACTACTGACAATGAGGAAGAATATAAATATATCGTACAAGCTTTGAATAGTCACAAGTAAATGTGGATGAAAGATGCGAGTCAAAATTGAATTCAAGAATATTAACAAAAAGAAACGAAGAAATGTTATGTATGTATATATATGTTGAAAAAATTTTAATTGCAAGAACGTTTTCATTTATTCACGTGGATCACGGCGGGTATCCTTGGATCGATTCTTACAAAGTCTTTGCCATAGGTAGACAGCATATTGTGCCTACGCAAAAGTCGCTTTAGCTAAATTAAATTACTCGGTAACACGCGATGGACGCGAGACTGCATCTCGTAAGTTGTCGGTTGGCTTATGAAACGCTCGACGAGGAGTCAAGATTGTGCCGAGAAATAGGAATTAGCATCATCTCGGCGTTCAGCGTTGCCCACGCATACAAGTCTTTGCTGCGTGGGAGGAGTGCATTACTATCGGTCTTGCATTGGGCCTCACCGTTCTATGTATAATACCGGGAATTATATGCGGTACGGGAAATCCCCTTTCCTGCTTTCCTCACCGCAGCGAGTAGATGAAAAGTGTAAGTGAAGTTCAAAGATCGGCTGAATCTTGAAGTCCAACACGATAAGCTCGTTAAAGTCTATCAAAAAATCAGTCTGATCTTGAAATTAAAGAAGACTAATTACTACTTCTCTTCCTCGCGTAATAATTACGTGTGTATGTATGACTTTGAAATCCTTTGCTCGTTGAAAAAAAAAAGTCGAAGAAAAAGAATGAAATTGGATACGGGATTCGATTTGTTTCAACCGCTTCTTCTGCCGAGGGTCTTTTTTACGCTGTCACTCAAACTGGACTCGACGTCTTGCGTTAAAATTAATAACTTTGCTGCATTTTAATGCTTCAATCTGAGACAGGTTTTGTTTCTTAATTAATATAGATAAATTCGTTGCAAGTTTTCTCACGAAAGTCGGCATTGGAACGTTAACGAAACGCGAACAAAATTAGAAATAAAATGGCTTATAATTAAAGAACTGAAAAAATTGGGTAATAAACTTTTGTTCAAGTTCAGTGCAGTATCAGTATCGTCTAAAACAAGAGGTTCGATAGACGAGTCAACTACTGTAACCCGAACGATTGATCGAAATTGAAATTAAAAACCAAAAGAGTTAATCCAGGTATTTTTCCTATCTCGATCACTACGCCGTACGGTATTTTTTTATCAGTTCACCTCGCAGAAACATGAAAAGAAAGAAAGGATACGATTTCCATCAAAATATGTTTTCGTTCGATATTTATGAATTTATTGTATCATACGGAGCAGCTTGGTTCTAGATAATAACGGGAAACAGCCATGCACGTATCCTCGATACCACCGCTCGGCCATTTACAGCCACACGCAAACAGCCGAACGAATCCAGGCGGTAAACGGGATACAACGTTGCCAGGATACCGCAAGGATTGTGTTCGCCTAGATTCATCTCTCTTCCTCGTGGCATCGGGGGAAAGGATGCGGGAAAAAAGCATCAGGCACACAGACGGGCCAGCGATAGGGTCGCTTGGTTTTACGACCCACCATCAACCACCACGAATACTTTTATTCGACTGCCTTGATAGTCTAGGACAATATACAGAGCTAGTCTAGGAGCACTCTGAAATCTGGACTGAAATTCGTCATAGTGACGCCGATTATTATACAGTTCATAAAAATGATCTGAAATCAAACTAAGACGTTTCTTAAAGATTTTTAGACAAAGAATCGTGATAATGGCTGGCTGAAAATTTTATAAGCGAGTCTATATTACAAACCGAATTTAAGGTTCGATTTCACGAGCTTGTATAATTTCTTCAAAGAAATTGGAACGGTTCTCAACTTGATTCGCTTTTCCAACACTCTTGGTAACTCAGATCACGGTTGACCATTTCATAGATTGATTGATAAATTAACGAAACCTGTTTAGTGACAGTGATTTCTCTTTGCTTTGTGTAAAAGCAAAGGTTTCTACCTACCGTATAACAACAAAGCGTAGTTGTCGGTAAATGCGATTACTGAATATTTAAAGATGTGAAAACGGTGAGTCGATGGATAGGTTGCACGCGATTCGTAAGTGCCTGCATTTTCGCAGACCAAGCTATGGTTAACTCTACTATAAGATAATGGAACACGGTGGTAACCAATGACGTGATTCAACGTCTACTTCAATGTTCACGTACGTATTGCGAATAGGCAGAAGATAGGACTAGAGGGTTAACAAGGTCTGACCACCCAAGTACAACAGCTGGCTTCGCCTGTACGTAGAGACTCATATTTTTCTCATGGAACACCCTTCATTTGTACTTTGAATATAAATACGGAAGAACAGGTATGTGGAACTCCAGATGGATGTAGTATAATCGGTGTAAGTAATACTGGCTCGAATGGAGGAGTATAATTCCGACAAGAATCAGAGAGAGCATTGTACCCACACCTACCATAAAACGCCAACTCGCGTGCTGCGCACAGGGGCCGGATGTTACAAAGTAATAACGTTGATGATGATAACGGCAATGATTCGTCACTCCGTCGCGACTATGCCGGGGGGATTTGGTCATGGCATATCATTATTACGTTGTGTCTATATTTGAAAGGTTTGGTTTCGTTGCGTTTCGTTCAGTTTAGTTTGGTTCGGTTTGGTTTGACAGGCGTGTCGTCACTCAACGACCAACGCCAAGAGCGTTCCTCATCTCCTCACCTCCTTGCCCGCGAGAGTGTGGGCACAGCCATTCTCGTCGTGGTAGTTGTGTCATTAGAAGGATGGTCGACCGTGTTACACCACATTCACGTGATCCATCATTTCAACGGTGACACGTGATCCAACGATCTTTTTCCCACTCCTTCGACTCTCTGTCTCTCTATGCGACTGTGTCGAAAAACCTGCTCTTTAGATGTCGATATGCCCGGAGAGTGAGAAGTTAATGTAAGCAGTCCATTATACGTCTGGGAGACCAGCCAAAGATACACTTCTCTGGTTCTTCCGGCTCACCTGTACCATTTACACTGGTTCAATCGTCACTCCTCGACTCCTCTTTGAGATACATTGTACCAGAAAAATTGCTGCACGATTGTCCCAAATTGTCTCTTCGTGAAATTGAGATTTACAAATTTGGTTACTTCAATCTGGTAAACTTGATCTTTCGAGCTTGCTTCTGCTTTTCCTACAATTTTTTGGCCTTTGCACGCCTTTTGTCGGGCTTACGTCAACAATGCACTTTCGAAATACACTTTGACTACCTGTCTGTGCGGCTCAATAGTATCGTCATGATCGCCAATTTTGCGTTTCTCTGGGGTCAGGATACACCGACGATCAACCGGCTAGGTCACTTCTCATTGTGACAAGCATGCGAAGAGAAATTTAGGCGCGTCAATAGAAAGGCGAGAGATTCATAGAACTTCAGGCTATAATCGTCCCTGACCCAAAGCGCAATTTCATTACTTACAAAACCCACCGGGTGTCCCCAACGAACGGTTAAGACCGAAATGACGACAATTTATGAGCCTAGTAAGGAAATGACAATATTTGGTTAGAAATTAGTTCCTCGGTCGGCGACAATAACAGCATACTATCTAATTAACACCTGTAAATCCCAGAAAGTATTAGTATATCAGTGAGAACTTTTAAAAGTGATTTTACTACGCGCCACATGCTATTCTTGTAACTAATTTCAGTGTACCGCTCAAAGGATCCAAGTTCTTGAGTGTGGTAAAGGTGTTTATCGGTCGAGGTATCGGTCCTAGGCTCGATCAGCATGATCATTGACCGTCGCAAACGTGATTTGAGATTCGAATCGGTCGTTAGTCGACTATTTGCTTTTAGCGAGAGAACGATAGTCGGTTAAATGGGCGATCTTGCGTGTCTCGTTTCGACTGTCACACGGGAGGTAGGTATAAATTCGAAGATCGACTCCGCAACGGGCTGGACCGTAAGACGGCGGATATTTATGGGCTGAGATCAGTCCTGGATAAGCATCGTCACTCCGGCATCATCGGGCAATAGATTCTCGGTCACGCCTTACGACCCATTGTGATCATGCACATCGGGCCCAGGTTTTCTGTATAGGTGTGCCTACTCGTGTCCATCGTGCTCACTCGCTCACTCACGGACCATGCCTGAAATCTACGTCCCTCACTCTCTAGCCTCCACGGTTCTTCACTAGCGTGGGCTGCCATTGTCTCAGTGATTTTTTCACTCCCCATCCTTAGAATCTCGTGGTCTCTTTATCACCTCGCACTTCAGCACCGTGGTTACACTAATGTAATTTGTTAGATCCAAGATCCCATCTCACTGGCCACCGCCCCGTGCTTCGTGCCTAGTGGCAACAAGATCCTACTCTTGAACGTCGCAAGCCGCGAACTTATCTGATGACCAGAACCAAAGTAGGGACTTCCATATATATAGTGGATAGTTACTCTTCAAAAATCGAATAAGTATAGGGTACTTTTACGTTTTCGATTACCTTCTCAACTTTTCACAAATATATGTCTGGTGCGTTTGTTACGGGATAGAGGGTTTGGTATTGACGAGTGGCTATCAATAGGCCTCTATACCCACTCGAGATGTTGCTTTGGCTTTTTTGGGTCCGTTCTCGGTGCCCTTGGCTCGGGGAAAGGAGGAAGGAGCAATAAATGAGATAGAGAAGGTTTAATTGAATGTTTAGACGATTTATTGGACTAGTGAAGAGCGTAAATGTGCAAATGAAGTAGATTTTGGAATAGATAAAATTAGGATTTCAAATTAGAAGTCGAGTTGGTCGGACGTAGGAATAGAAGTTGATTAGACCAACCTTCGAAGTCAAGTATACTTGATGAAAGTTGAAATAAAAGTCGCTAGAGACAAAGAATAAGACAGCAGGAAAAGTGTGAGAATCCAGAATAGTGGAGATTAGAATTAGAGGAGTTAAATGTGATAACAAGTGGCGTGAGGCTGGCTGGAAATAGGAGGACAGGATGAAAACTATAACATTATTATATGGAATGTGGAAGAGTTAGCAAGTAGAGGCAATAGGTGGGCTATGAAAATGACGAAGACGTGTGGCGGTACACTGGACTTTAATGACACGTTAATGATTTTCGGTGAAAATCACTAGTTATCTCACAGGGTGAAAAATTGTAACACCGGTAGATTGGAATAAATAAAAATGAGCTGTTGACAGTAGAAACATTTCCAAAACAAGTCAACGGGGCTTCAAATTCCTGTTGCCACGACTATAGCCAAGGTGTAAATTGACCGGTTACGAGCTCATATCATTTTCTCCGTATACTACTACGACGACGTTATGACTACTGGCTCCTCAATTCCAACGAATGCTTCGCGGTTGTCGTTTCAAGTACTTGAGCTTAAGTCAACCGTCGTGTGCTAATTATGTTTAAGTTTGTGTACCAAGCGTCTGCTGGTCGTCTGCTCTGCGATGCGGTCCAGTCCACGTTACACGGTTCGAAAGTTCGAGAGTGACTCACTACGGAGAAAAATGCTTTATTAATGTTCGTGTCTGTAGCAGTTGGAGCTGCTCCAGTGGTTTTCCTGGCGCTTACGTTGGCCTCTAACAATAAGCTATTTCTTCATAGGTACCATTTTTGGTCATACGGTAAATTCCGACGGCCAGATCTCCGGATCATCCAATGCGCACACATCACGTGATTTCACAAGTCTTTCGCACGTGGAAGCGGGGTCGTTCAAAGCTGTGTTTTAGGCGGCGCGGTACATCGCAGCGGCAAATTACGCTTATCTGATGACCGCGGGGGCGATGGGAGCTTGGGAAGAGAAAAGGCTTCCTCCTACTCCATTGACGTTTAGATCCTGATTCGGCGATCGGTTTCTACAAAGCCAAAACTGACAGACTAAGTACTTGATGTGACGTTGTACGGTAGAGAGAAAAGTAAAAAAGTAAACGGGAAGCATGGTCGAGTCGGGAATTGATTAAATCTGGCTGGTAAAAAATTGAAACAGGCGTCAAAACGATCATCGAAGATATTTCGACACTTGTTCGACATCCGTGATTTGAATTGAGATCTTGGATACCGGAATATTCACATGTTTCATTTCATCATAATTTATATACGATATTTTTTTCTTTCACGGATATTTGCAGGAACACGTATTTCTTGCTTCCGGGATTGCGAACGAAGACCCGGCGGGGTGCCTTGGTTTTAACCTCGGTGAGAAATCGGGTTTTGTAAACTGTTTTAAGACGGTTGACCGAAGGCGTGGGTAAATAAGAGTCCAAGGAGTGATGCGAAACACGCTTCTTCGGACGGGCTCGCTGTGTCTGGGCAAAGTTCTTCGTGGAAGCCTTGGTTACAGGCTTTCGGGAACCACGGGCGTCCATCCGTGCCATAATAAATGACAGTCTAATTTCCGCAGAATTAAACGCTCACAGCGCGTCAGCCCCGGCACAAAATTGTTTGAAATTGTGTATATTCATCACTCCAGATCACCGATTATTCAAGTACGACGGATTTTAAACAAGCAATAAATCTCGATGATTTGGAAGTTGACGTGGATGAGTAAACATACTTCGAAAACTCGCCGAACGCTTTAAAATTACGATCCAGCAGTTATTCTTCTTCCTTCTTTTGCCTTCTTTTGCAGACAGAGACAATTTTTAATGCCTTTAGAATTGAAAGAAATTCGATAAAGAAAATCAAGGCATTCTCAAACCGTCGAATACAAATACACAGGTATCTACACTGCATATGTGCAAGTGAAAAGAAAATCAGGTCTAATTTGAACACGTCTTGCATTTTGACCCTGACCCGAAAATGTGCTTCTGCATTTCTGGCATTTCCGGACCGCGAATTCTAAACTAGGAGACTAAATCCAAGGATACATTTACCGAATTGCGGGAGTTGCCGGTTCACGGTGTAAGCCACAATGGGTATCTATAGTAATCTATACCGCGGATAAAAAATACGTATCACAGTTAAACAAGTTGTGTTACACCAACCAAATATCAGTTAACAAAATCAAATGTTTCGTTTACCCTTGCACATGCAAAGAAATATACAATTTTTTTATGTATGTGGTCTTCAAGCTTCTGATTTGAACACCCTCACGACCGAAATGAAACAAACTTATAGGTATAACTCAACAATTTTACAATATATGGAATATCGCTTTTTGTAAATCCGTCGTTCTTTGTCTCCCTGTAGCTATCACCGATCGCAAATGACCAATGAATGAAAAAATGCTTTTTAGAATTATAAATGAAACTGAATTCACACAACAATAAGATAGGTTGTTCGGTAACATTGTATAAAATTGAGTTTTATAAAAAAATTGTATTGAGTATAACTAAATCTGGACTTTCTGCTTATCTGTATAAACTTTATCGCCGCAGACACATCAGTTTCCAAACGATCATGCAATAAGTCGAAAGTGCAAATTAGCGACAGATCAGCTGCGTCGTGCGAAGTGAATTTTGCAAACGTACGAGTCGGAACAGCTGGACCGCGGCTAGCGTTAATCGGCTTATAATCCGGAGGACGTTTCGCGACTGTAGCAAAACAGTATTGCAGGGAATTGAAAACTTTCGGTTGGCGCAAATCAGAGGCATGTAGACAAAACACCGACGCGTTTCACGGGGATACAACAGTGGAATTCCCGCACCGCAGCAATGGCAGTAGCATCAGTAGCAGCGGTAACAAGCCAGCAGCCTGGTGCGAGCGGACGATCGATTATAACAGCGGGATTTAATTGCGGAACGCGCATCGCAACGCTGCATGCGAGACAGCATCGCGACGCCCGTTTACGCGGGTTCGTATATGCAACGATAGGTGTTTGTGTTTGGGTGCATATTGGCCCAACGTGCAGAGGTATGCAGCCCGTTACGTACGTACGTATGCGTGTACATAGTTATACGTATATAATGTGCAGTTGGAATGTCACTGCAAATGCAGTCGCATGGCTTGAAACGCCACTTGTGCTTTGGGCCGCGTGTATCAGGGATACCTATAGGCACGGTTTAATTAGCCTGAATATGCCATTATTCATTACAAGTCCAACCGAGCAATTGAATTTAGTTGATTGAAATTTTCTTTTTTCCATTCAATCATTTCTCCTTTCGCAAGATTAATCAATTGCTGCGCAAGTTTCTGCTAGTTTTAAATTGAAGTACAGCGCAATTGGGTGTCGATAGTTCAAGAAGCATGTTATAGTTACTACATAAGTCGTACTATTGTAATTCAGAACATCGTTGTTGCGTCTCCTTACAAGTAGCGTCCAGCCCGTAACGCGTTAAATAAACACCCCAAACATGTAGCCTTGAAATATTTTCTCCCTCCTCACGACTCGTTCTTCCAATTAACGTCAGAATTCACTAAAGGCTCTGTATAGCCTCGTTCGGACAGCCCAGAGGAAATCGCTTATCGCTTTGAGGAATATTGCAGGCGTCCCAAGGGACTCGGATAACACGGACGGCGAAGAAGGGCAGGGGGTCAAACGAAGCAGATAACCACTTCGGACTCTTCGCCCTTCGGAGGTCTTTGGATCGAGGTTGAGATTAGCCGTCCAGCGTGACCGATCAGGGGTCTTCGGATGGCGACGTAAGCTCGTGAAAAGTGGTAAAATGGAAACTGCGCTTTCGAACTTGGACTACGTTTCACGTTCAGCTTATTCGCTACAGTTGGCCATGGTGTACTCGCGGCGTCCGTTTCGGCCGGTCATTAACGGGGCACTAAATTCCCCAGCAGCAGTAGCACCACCACCACCACCGATCTCGAGGAAGTGGTTTAAAGTCCTCCCAAGTGCAGCAGTACCACGGCAAAGTCTCCGCAGATACGAATCGCTCGTGAAACATTTATACGCTCGCTATATAGGAGCATAATAAACGCCGGGAATCTTGACGGGCCGGATCGCTTTAGATCACCGCTATTACGGGCTGTACCCGAACTTATTCCACTTGACGTCGTTAGCTTAGCCCCATATCCAACTAACGACAGTGTAAAACGGCCCCGATGGATACGGGCAATCCTCCCAGAATGAACCGGAGGCTTCCGAATTGCCGATCAAATTTCCATGTTTCTTTTCTGTGTGCCTTCGAGTTTCAAGCCTCAAGAGTATCGTAAAAAAAATCACTCACTCAACCCCAGCTACGTGATTTGAGGATTGCATAGACTTCGTCTTAGGAACTTAATGACATTCGTATTTTGAAAGGTCTTTCTCTGACTAGAATTTTTGTCATCAAACGGTATCGTCAAGTTCATAAAAGACCGCACAGTATCCTTATGAGAATGGAATTCCCGTCAAACCAGTTGAAACAACCTTGCCATTTCGCGGATCGCGAACCTGCGAATTTGTAAGTGCATCCGCATGAAGACATCGTAAAACAATGGGATCTTCGATAGTAGGTAAGATGGTTACTTTAATCAGGTCCATTTATTTATAAATTCAATATATAGAATCTTTTATTCGGTACTGTGTTACCCTCGTGTAAAAGTATGTAGGTCCCAACGTATTTTTATACATCATCGTTGAGGCACGGTCGGATAGGTACGTTATCAGATTCTAATTAAAATTATTGTACGGCAGAGCGTTGAACATCCCACGCGCAAATAAATTCCGCCTGGCAGGCTAAACCGGGAATCCGGACAATTAGTGATCGCCTGTTCGACACCGTGCAGCAGCCTGGTATGTACAGTCGATCTAAGTACCCACTAAACGCACACACGGACAACTCGATGTAATTCTACCTACCTACCTACCTATCCACCCATCTACCTGCCTGCCCACTTTCAGTCCGGATTATTGCCTGTTCCCGGTTGATAGGGTAACGGCGATAGTCGAGATCGCGGATTTGCGTAGGTGGCTCAACAGCCATAAGGAACCTCGACACGTAGTACAAACACACGTGCACGTAGGATACGCGGTTATAAATAGTCATCCTCGTTACAGACAGACGTAGAGACAGACGGTGGATCGACGAGAGGCATAGTTCTGTAGAGAGACGCGTAGAATCCGGGCATCCAGAGAGGATGGGACAGATTATGCGGCGCACATGTCACTGTAATAGGCGAGTGCCCAGCCGGGAGGCTGCAATGCGCAAGTAGAGTCACTTTGTGTGTTGGCACCGGCACGTGTATGTCCAGACCAGTACCGACCAGCGTTCGGACGCAAGTGCGGCACGTTCGTATGCGGTGGTACGTACGGTGTAGGTACAACAACTGGACGCGGTAGCTCGGCACGGATTGTCCCTGATTGTCTCTAATGGTTCTGATAGTCGCTGTCATCTAACTGCCTACTTACTTTTAGC
This sequence comes from Neodiprion fabricii, assembly GCF_021155785.1. Lineage (NCBI taxonomy): Eukaryota > Metazoa > Arthropoda > Insecta > Hymenoptera > Diprionidae > Neodiprion > Neodiprion fabricii. Next base: position 23,568,917 of record NC_060243.1, read on the forward strand.
TGCCGTTTATGCACGCGCCGACGGTTAACCAATTGACTCGCATTACTTATTCTGTCCTGGATTTATTTTTCCTGTAGCATAAAATGCGAGTCGTTCCCTCAGCTATGGATGCGCACACGTTGTAGCGCAGAACTCGGTCTGCAGTGTCGGGAGGATGGCGCGGATGAGGATGAGGATGAGGATGAGGATGAGATGATGGAAGGACGTGCGGTCGGGCGTTAATCGACCCTCGCGGATCGGGAAGATATGATTACGGATTGCAGTGGCTGTGAACACCCCGATAATAATAGCAGCATCAATTCACAATTACATTTGAAAACTGGTAAGGATATAGGCTAATTAGGTCAACGGTTCGTTACCGAATCTATCAAATTTGTAATTATTCCGCAGCGTTAAGAAGGAAACATTGCATTAATCCAGGTACTGTTTCAGCTCCTCTTGGATAACCATTTTGTACGTAATCGTTCGTAACAACATGTTAATTGGAAAGTAACAGATGAACCCATTTGACTTGATTTTCGTTAGCTTAGTTATATATACCCCAGAGTTATGTCATACGTAGAGACTATAGCTACAGAGTATTGAATGTCAGTAAAATTCAATATTTCCCGACTCCGCAACGTGTACTTTGTAAACAATGTATTATATAAGTGTTGATAAACAATGTTAATTTTTTTTTCAAATATAGCCAGCTTTCACAAAATTTTCTCACATCAATTACCCAATGCTCAAGTACCATGACCGATGTATCTCTTGATTAGATTGTAATGGTGATTACTATTTTATGGCGCATCCGAGCACAACGATCACGTAATCATTTATTTGGAAAGATATTTAATATCGTAACACAGTTTCAATTCATCCATTGCCTAAATCACTCAATCTAAAGGCAACTTAAGTATAACCTATCATATGTTCTTACTCCACGTGCGTACTTCAATCAAAGTTAGACTATTCGGAGATTCAAGACCTGATATTTCTATAGCAATAGAGTATAAATGATAAGAAATATCAAGTTTAAAAGCGCAAATCTTCGTTCAACAGTGATTTGAATCATTGGAGAGTAAATTACCACAGAGAAATTTAGCCGGTATCAAAATCACAAAACTTTGAATACGGATCAAAAGAGATCTTGGCCAGGATCTGGAGTCTGGCTTGAATCGTAATGGCACCTACCAGAGAATTACAAACATCTCATTCGAGAAACCAGAATAAAATATTATCCGTAAAACGCAAAGTAGACATTTCAAATGCTGCACTCTGATTGAATTACTATATGTACAAGGACAAAATTGACGTGGCAGGATTCCTTGATTTATTCTATTCTTTAGCCATTGAAAGCAATTGAAATACTATTCATCACCGCTAGAATGTACCGAACAACTTTGGGTGCTCGGTTCGCTTGGTGCTTCATTACTTTTCTGAAGTTCGAGGGCTAGACATCTTTTAAATCGTCTACTCGCTACTGTCATCTACCAAAACTGTTTTCCGAATCCCCCAGAAGCGCGTAGATTCGTTTTTTGACGTGCGTGGCGAGCGTTTGGCACTTGGTACCGCGTTACCAAAATCTTGGCACTGATCGCTAGAACACGTTTCACATTCCCACCACTCTCCTCGGAGACAAGCCTGCTCTATGAGCACACCGACAATAACCAGTTGACAAAAACTGACGTCCTCTGGTATAAATACTTGCCTAGGCGTCGAGTAGCTCCGCGTCGACGCCTATTGACTCGATTCAGCTCTCGGCGATAAAACGGTACGCCTTGGTGCCAAGAGATGAAACTTTGCTTGACTTTGAGAGCTTGGACGCTTATTGTTAGTTCCGCAGTGAGCTTAGGCACTTGGAACCGCCCGTCTTTCAGCTACGCTGAGTAGCTTGCGGCTCTTGCACCGTGCGATCTCGTCTCATCCTATTTCATCTTCTACCCCATTCCATGACGAAATTTCGTGAAAACGTTCTTCTTCTGGAATAGATTGAATCGAGACTTCCACGTTTACGGGTTTCTCGTAAAAGATTGCAGGTACGAATGAGTGGAACAAGACATCATTGGTTTGTTGAAAGCCCGTGGCAGACTAAACGACGTTTCTGATCTAACCAATTGGATATTAGCATGAAGTTAGTCGGTCGAAAATCAGAAAAAGCGGTACCGTCGCATTTTTGAAAATGATTCGAAACTTCCGTAGTCATTTGACAGCACTATGAGGGTCCGGTGAAAAAGCGGATGAGCAAACGGGGCCTTATTATACGCAGCCTGGAACTAATTTCTACGCGGAATTCTGACCTATATTTAAATGTTAACGCTCACGTTGCGCACCTACGCTGCTTGCGACGCGTATAATGACATAGTACGAAGGTACTAATATGATGCACTTTGGTGGTCAGCCAGCCAGCCAGCATCTCATTTCGACTCGCAAGATAGCACTCGTGAGTTAGGCACACGGCAGCTGAAGACGTCCGTCAGCGCCACATTCTTGGTTAACGCATGGTAACATGCACGTCCGAAGAATAAAGAGTACCGACTATTGAATTTTCTGTACGACGATTTTAACGAATCCAGCCACCGAATAAGAAATGAAAAACAAAAAGACAGAACACGCGAGGGTAAGAAATAAGGAAATATTTACCGAGGAAGCAACTTACACGGATTATTTAAATTTCTTACACCGTCCAGGAGAAGCGGGTTTTTGTTCATCGAGTTCATTCCAATGGTCATTAAAAAAGTACTGGTACAAAACTCGATCAGGGTATTTCTAATATGTATATAAGTGAAAAAGATTGGACTAATGTCGAGATAACTGATTTTAATGTTAAAATTCAATATCTAGTCATTTTGTTCGTTTGAGTTAGGTAAAAAAAAAAAAATTATGGATTACCAATTTTGAGGATAATCAATTAGTTTCCGATGAGGAAATACCATGTGTGTATCCGTCATACTCTGTGATTAGACAGTAGACAAACCAGAAGCCGCGTATTTTCGAATTAAAATCTTTCACAAAAAGTGTCTCCTAGCGTTCTACTTGACCAAAATATTAATCAAAAGTATCCATCGCCTAGCTGGTTGTCACTTTTGGTTTGTTTGTCAGGGCCAGAACGATATGGATAAAAATTTGTAGAAGATTGCCGAGATGATAATTATTCGTAAGCAGTTGAAGATGACGTTGAGAAGAGATTACCGGAGACGTGGGAGGAGGATGTTGGCTCGACATCCCCGTTTCTCTGTATATCCGAGGTGACAATTAAATGGAATCTTCGCGGTGGACCGCAGTCGCGTTACTTGACGATATAAATACTGCGGACGCATGGCCCGCTCGTCCACTACGCGAACGCGTAGTCGTAAAACATTATAAATAAAATCCTGGACGGCAGCCCCGGAGACACTGCCAGTCGCGGATAATAACGCTCGATATAACGATAACCCAACGCTGGCGGAGCAACCCGACCCAACAACGATAGTCTGACGATAAATATTCAAATCTCCCGCCCCGCGCGACGTCGACGTCTTTCCCAGAAACTAAATAAAACGGGGAAATATCGCCGCCGGACTTATCTCGCTCTATCTTGCACTCGGAGGATCCTCATTGTTGTTATTGTTGTTATTATTATTATTATGATTATTATTATTATTATGGACGACGCAGCGAGGGCGAGAAACCGGCCGCGGACATCCATCGCCAAGACGACAAGCGGAATTGCTCCGACGATTGTTTATCCGCTAATGTGTTGGGCATGGCTCGAAGCCATCTTCATCTTCCTCTTAGAACACGACTCCACCCATTTTCTCCCCACAAGCGTCGCTCGACTTCGCAGAGTTTCGTCGTCGCTCTAAGACTCGATTTTTGTCCTCCGTTTTTTTTTTTTTTTATTTTTTATTTTTTCTACTTCTTTTTCGTTCGTACTCTGTTTGTTTTGTTCATTCATCTTTTTGGTATCATTGCATTCCGACGACGTTATTTGCAGATGTTTTGAGATATATAGGCGGGATTCTCCGTCTTTTCGATAAATCATTTTAACCCGCGAAAGCTGCGGCCATGTTGAAAGTCTTATATAATTATTCGTACTCGTATACACGCTGACTTCCTTGAATCTGTTTGTCAATTTCAATTACGATAAAGAATTTTTTGTCTGACGTGCTCACTGCTCACGAACTTCAATGGGACTCGGGAGGAAAATTGAACGGATTTATTCAAGTCATCAATATTAGAATATAGACTGATGATTATAGCATACCGATACAGGAAAATTGATTAAATTCATATGCAGTGAGTCTGAAGTGAAGAAAAATTGGTTACGCGTATAACTTCGAAACTGAAAGACCGTTCAAATTTCACCATGCACTTGACCATAATCGAACGAAGAGTGAAATTTTCGGGACTGTTTATTCTCTCAAAGGAAAAAGTCAATTACAGGCCAAGAAAAATTAGCAGCGTCAACATATCCTTTCTACACACTATATTAGCTCGGTAGTTTAAAAATAAAAACTGCAGTTCACTCCTGCGAATAAACTTCTGCGAATATGAGAAAATTGTTAATATTTCAGACCTGAAGATAACTGGGTAAGTGCTGGTAGTAAAAGATATTTAAAAGATGTTACACAGCTCTGTCAAAGACATCGCCGTTGGCCGTATATTTATTCACAGCCGAAAATACATCACACTAAAATTGCACGCGAATATACGTAATGGCGAATAGACAACCTTGCAAGTACGATGAATGAGATACCATGACGTAAACTCGCTTCGAGTTCTATAACGCTTGACCTGCGTCAATAGTAACATTTAAGTTGCGAAATAAATTTCAACAACCTAATTACTTTTAAATGGTCCATTGTGCATCGGGTTATAAGAAGTTTTGCTATTTGTGCCAAAACAAATATTAAATATACGGATACACAGAGCCGGTGGCAAAGCTTGGAAGAAATATACGTACAACGTTGAAAATAATTTGCCTGGGTGTTGAATATTTTGTTTGCCAAAATATTTTCGTTAAAATTGACACAATTTCACGGTTTGTCGTATATTTCATAGCTCTGTCAATTTTTGATGAAATGAGCCAAACGGTAATTGTATAGACGAAAAATTCTAAAATTTTAACGGTATATAGGTACATATATATATATATCTATTGCAGAACTAAGGTATTAGTTATTCATTCTGTTTTTCTGTTTACTATGGTACCAAAATGTCAGAATAGCATCCGGAATGTTTTTCTTCTTGTTGTAATTTTATGGATGTTCAAATAAAGAACTGAGTATTCTGTACCCTAATATCTCTCCGATTTCGTCAACACCGTAAAATTCTGTATTAAATTAACAGCCTGTTAGAGATTTCTCCGACTTTGATCGTGCAAGCTAATGATCTAAATTTTATACTTCAACACGAATAAATTATTATATGTTCTCGAACTAACGTATTTATAATTATATTGCCTTCTGCTCTAATAACATCCCGAAATTTTGTATCGTGAACAAATTTCACCAAATTTGTAACGTATTATAGATTCCTCGCAAAAGATTTTTCAAAGACACGTACATGCCTCTTCCAATGATAAACATAAATTCTTCGCTATGATGAATCGAGTATTTTACATTACACAGCAAGACATATTTCTCTTCAAATACGATAAATTAAATTTGACAATTCACGTGACTGAAGACAAATTCGACGATGAAAGAAGCATTGAAAAGAAAAAAGATTCGTAAAAATAAGAAGACTTACAAGTGTACCCTCCGAAAATAGACTATAGCCAGAAGCGATACGTACAATCAACCGGGTGATTTATTATTTTAAAATGGAACGAACGCATGGTTAGAGAATTCTTGCCGTGCAATCATTCCGGCGAAACGATGCGATGGTCAGTTTGGCAGACTTGCTACAGTCATCCGGCCACGAAAAGTGAACACTCTGAAACGTTTATCTTGGCTTGCATTGCGCACACTTGATGGACACAAGTTACGGATCCTCGTCCGAAATCCACTCTGTTAAGTAACCAATTTTTTCGCGCACACTGAGAAAAATTTCATTTGTTACAGTAACTAGAAAAATTCAGTAAAACAGGTATCGTTAAAAAAAAACTGTTCGAATATTTTTGGAATTACGAAAAACGAGGTACGCGTAATCATTTTGCGGTATCGTCGATCCTCTTTTGGTCATTGCAACGCAAAATCAACGTAAAAAATGAAAATAGTTAAGGACTGAGCGGTAACCGGAACTAAAAATTTCTCTCAGTGCAGACTGTTTCACGTAATGATATACGAGGTGCTGGAGGCGCTCTGATTATATCTCCGCCCTTTTCCACCATTTTTAAGCAACAAAAAATCGTTCCGAAAACTACAATTACGCGATAAAAGCTACCCACGACCCCGAAAAGATATATACATACCCGACCCTCAAAAAAAAAAAAAAAAACAAAAAAAAACAAACGACGAATATCGACCAAGATTTGACGTTTCACATGGAATGGCTCCCTCAAAATTCGGCCAACCACCGACATTCACCAAGATTCAAATGCCCGTCTCTCTTCCAAAATTATTGCCGGTGGACATCTCGGGGTCCGGGCATAATAATTCCTCCGCCGCCCCGTGGCGCTGACGACTCGTTTATACCGGGAGACGTTGCATCGTCGTCGATAGATGGCGTTCGGATCAGTCGGGCCGAGAGGAGGCTTCGTTCGAGGCGGGATGGATCATCGGAGTGCCCCTCGTTGGCGATATTAATGGGTTCGCGTGATTACACGAATTGATTACGCGGGCACGGGTCTCGCTGCTCACCCCGGGAAGGTCGATATATGTATATAACCAGACGTACTTGTTGCGGTACGAACCGTGAGACGAGAGTTAATGCCGAGGGTTCTTGACCGTACGTCGAGTTGCGTGCCGGACTGCGAAACTCGATACGTGATCATACGTCGCGGTCGTCCGGAGGAAAATCCTGCAGCTATACGCGATGTAACGCGGTTTATTTGTCACGTTGGTATCACGTTCTCGATTAAATTATACCTGCTGCAGGATTCGGTTTTTTTTTTTTTTTTTTTTTTTTTTTGTTTCTTTTTTTACCACGAAGGGGGAATCCGCCGGATGCTCGCATTCGCGACAATATTTGAAACGGGTGCAATAACAGCAGGTCTATTCTTTAGCGAATTTGTTTAACGGTGAAAAGTATAATTTGGATATCAAGAGCCTGTTGGAGTGAGAAATTCGTGAAATTTGAAAAACATCGAGAGCTCCGTCTGCAAAACTACCGTCGACTAATTAACTGCTATTGATACGGGAGAGAAAGTAATTTCATCTTCACTTTAAGCTTCGAAATTTGAAAAGCGGAGTAACTTTGTCAACTTATTTTCAATATCAGGCTAGCAATTAACCTAACAATCTTCGTGTTTTTACAACTAGTCGTTATTTGGTTCAGCACACCTGAGAGTTCTCAAACTACAGAACGTACTGTATTATCGTCGGTATGAAAAGCGTAATATTCGCAACCGTCACGACCGTATTGAAGGTAATAATAATCGTTAACGATTAAATAACGGTATCGCAGATTATATGAGCCGTTACGTAATGCAGCGATTGCGGCTTTATCGCGCACACATTGTTCATTGTCAGGCTATGTCGTAAATGAAAAATCAAAGGTCCCATAAAATGTTACTGATTTTTTTTTTCGGCAGCTATAACCTGGGCAAAATATCCCTGTAACACCTACATCGGTTTAATAACGTACGGGACGAATCAACACTCCTGAATATTTAACTCCTAACCCCCCACAGATAAAGTGGGTGTAAATATTGCGGTGATTTATTCAAAAATGATCCCTGACGTCCTCTTTGTTTTCTATTTTGAATAAAATGAAAAACGAAGAAAATAAATCCGTGAGATTTTAGTAACTTTCAAAAAATATTCTTAGAATTCTTACGGGAGATTTTTAGTATATATAATATCGATTAGCATGGTTGAAAAATATTGAACGGTTTGCGAGTATTTTAACTTTTGACGAAAAGTGAAATTTACCCATTTTAAATGAATGGGAAATAAAGATTAAAAAAGTAACCTATCAGACTTGATCTGAAGGAATCGTCTTTTCAGAGAATATTTTTTGTACCAAACACTAAAATTTGAGGGGTAAGAGCAAAAAAAAACAACTTTTTTTTTGGTTTTGAACCACCCTTAATATACATCCAAGAATTAAATGGGGTACTTCAAATAGTTGAAAGAATTTTGATGCCCGATCGCTATGGGGAATATAACTGGATTTTGGTAATTTTCACGGTGTTGAAAGAAATCTAATGAAAAATATCCATGGGAATTTTATGGGGGTCCGAAAATTATTATGGGAGAACTTCCAGATACGAGAATTCCGCAAAGAGTTACGGAAGATGAAGTTGATGGAAGATCTCCTGAGTTTTAGAAAACTATCTAGGATAGCCGATACATGGAAGGCACTATAGGTATTCTTTTCATTTTCATACTACTATGCGTATAATCTATCACATAATAAAGAGAAAATTTATCATTATTTCGTGACTGTAACGAAGCGATAATACGGATGTTCAGTCGTAGGATACGGGACGGCGCACGCGCGGAAACGTTTGACATTATCGGCCGATAATGGAAGTGGAAGAGGCCAAAACGTTACACGTACGCATACATGGTAGGTGATGCGTTTCCCCGTTGCGGTGTTTATAATCGAGCGTGAATGTCGATAAACTGTACAGGTTGGGTAGGTACCTCGATACGTGTGTACAACGCGTAAATGCATGCATAGTACAGACTGCAGGTCATATCCATGCACAATGTTAAGCGAAACTTGCAGTCCGCGGATGTATAACAATTGCGCGTTAACTGGGTCGGGTTTATGTCACCGCAGCTCTGTCGGTAATTGATTCACAAAGTTTATTACGTCGCTGCAAGGTGCATTGATGGTCAGGTCGTTGCTGAAAAAATGTGCGTCGTTGGGTGACGAAAATTGAAACAGATAGTCCGGAGCACTTCATCTTGGAATCAACGTGCAATTTTTCATTCTCATTCCACGTGAGAGTGACTTTTTCTCTCAAACAATTCTAGAGCCCGCTGAAGAAAATTTGCAAAATAGAAGGAATCGTTCAGGTACACTGTGAGAAAAATTCGGTAAAACAGGTATCGTTAAAAAAAACTGTTTGAATATTGTTGGAATTACGAAAAACGAGGTACACCTAACCATTTTTCGCTGTCGTCGATCCTTTTTTGGTTATTCCAACGCAAAATCAATTTCTGCTAAACAAGACTTTAACGTCAATTTATTGCTGCACATTGATTGTGGTATGATATGAAAATAGTTAAGGACTGAGCTGTAACCGGAAATAAAAATTTCTCTCAATGTATTTATTTTTTTTTCTGGGGAAAAAATGAAACACCTAGCAGTGTCGTAACGTCTTCTCTGTTCTCTTGGACACAAACAAAGGTAAGAACTTATAGACACAAGTGATTTCTCAATTCGAATTCCAGTGTAAAACGTTGAACGATTATTTATTTTACAACGTCCCAGTTATCGTACCTGTTTTGTATATATATATATGTGTGTGTGTGTGTGTGTGTGTGCACATGTTAGACAGATAGTTTATTGCGTTGCAATCGAGGTAGGTACAAGAGTAACGTGAAACTAGTTCGATAGTGAAATGCAGTCAACCTTAGCGACCTCACCGAGTGCTTTTCTCTCGACGTTTTTCATGCTCACCCCCTTCCTTCCTTCCTCTGGTGCACCCGTTACGCCCTTAACATTTACACCCTGCGCTGTTTTCACTAAATTTAGAGAGCTAACCGTTTCGGTCCAGCGGGTATTGTAATTCGGTGAAATACACGTGACCTAGGCATTTTAAAGCGAGCGAAGAAAAAACAATGACTACTCTATATGGCGAAACGCTTGTTATACAATAATTTTTACTCTCTGCACGAACCGTTGTACCTTACACTCGGAATGTTTTGCGCTAGCTAATATCGATCATTATGTAAGTGGAAATTTCTTGTTGTGGATATCTGTACAGTTATTGACTATCAGTGTTCGTTATTTTTTTTTTTTTTTTTCTGCACCATAACCAAAATTATTGTTCTGGGTGAAAAGTAAAAAATGAGTCCTGTGACTATAACCTGAAAATCTATCGTGTGTTGATTATTCGTCTGGAATATGATCACTCGTAATATATTTTCTCTTACAACTATTGCGATAATTTGTTGCTGGTGAAGAAATGGATTGATTTAAAGATGTCATTGAAGAAATCAGTAAACTAAACGAACAGATTTAATGTGTAAATAACAAGAAAATGTACTGTAGACAACTGTAATCTCGCTAAATAGTTTATGGTACCACATTCACTGGTACCAATTTTACTTAAAATTTTCTAGTAACTGTGAGAAATGAAATCGATACAAATTGTCCAATTTATTTCCGTATTTACTTTAGAATACTTTGAACGTGAGATTTGCTATGTATATGTGTATAAGAGGCTTGTGGAGAAAAGGCGGGCGAAATGGGCCCCTTCAAAATTATGCGTACTTATCTAAAGTTGCTTTAAAGGCGACATAAATTTGTTTATTAACTCGCTAAAACTTTGAACACAAAATTACCTCTGTCATAGATCACAGAATCTAGGGGCGAAGTAGAAAAAATTCCCCCACCTGTACATTCGAAAAACGTATGCTTTTTCCTCCCTATAACTTTATCTAAATGAAAGATTACGTTTTTCCAGTTTATACACCTTAAATAATGAAAAAGAAAAAAAAAATGCATAAATTTTGTACCTTTCAAAACTTTTCCACCTGGCTGTCAAGTCCTATCATTTTCAGATTTTTCACTCGGCCGTTTTCGAGATGATCGCGGAAGTTTGTCGGACATACCGACGGAATCTCGTTCCATTTCACGGTGATGAAGAGTATCACAGAAAAGGAAAAAAGAAAAACGACAAAACTGTTTTTTCCGGCTCGTTTTCGTACGTCCGTGTAATTAGACACGGAACTCTTCGGCGTCTCGTAGATTTTCCTGGTAGGCCGACAGCTTCATCGGCGTAGAGGAACGATCCAACACGTCTATCCCTTCCACGTGATCTACGCCCATACTCGGAGCGTCGGTAGCTGTTTTAATGACGAATGTTAAGTGGGTAGTAATTGGGCGACGGTCCGACTACCTGGGCTCTTGACTCCTCCGTAGAGCCGGGTGGCCGAAGACAGGGGAGGCCATTATGCCTGTCCGCAACCACTTTCGAATAATTTAGGCTATCGCCTATCGTCTGAGCGATCGTTCGGCGCCGCCTTTAACAAGACGCTAATGCTCGCGCTGACCAGATTGGCCGATTTATTAACTCGCCGCACCTCGACGAGCCTCGCTACACGCCCGAAGATACTCATTCTTCAACTCACTCGGCCAGGGCGAATGTCCTCTTAAACAATGTCGAGACCCCGACTCCAATTTCGCATTGTCGCCGATACAAGCTCGCTTCGCAAGCTTCCAAAAGTTTAACGATCAAAGACTTTGATTTCTGGAGACTCTACGTCACGCAAAAACAATACTTATGTCGAAAATGGTGACTACTGGTTTTTCGGCAGTCCGAGTATCGGCCAAGTACCAAGTACGATAAACTCAAAACTGTATTTTTTATTATAAAATTTCATGCTAGTCACTATTTTTCAAAATTCATTCGGTTCAAGAAAATTCGAGTCAAGAATCTACACGCTACCGATCGAGAACTGCACGATACGACGAAATATTTGTGGTTGTACTTCGTTTTTGACATTTTCTACACTTGCAAAATGCAAATTTCTCGAAGATTATTCCATTGCGTTGATTTTGTAGAGTTATTAAGTCGTGAAAAATCGCCGTGTGATCTCTCGGGAGCGTTTTTGGAACTTTCGCTTTTCCCGTCATTTCTAACGCGATAAATGTTTGACGAAAAAATGTTCCATTTTGCAAATAACTCAAAAACGCTGAGCCTGTTTTGATCAAGACCTCATCAGTTCTGATTGTAAGTTAACAGGTAGAACGGCAGTGATGGAGACTGAAATAACGAAATTCCGTTCGAAATTAAATTCCATCCACATGTTTTATTCAAAGAATGTATCCTATTAGCAATTTGATTTGATCAGATATTTTGTTAGATATAAACTAAGTGACAAGCGAGGACGAGGTCGAGAAATATTCAAATAATTTGAATTTGCCAAATGAAATGAGCCTCTTTCTCCGATCAATGAAAGATTCATTATAATCGATCAGTTTTTATGACGCACGATAAAATATTTCAACGAATGAAAAAAATACGGCAAATTATTCAAATTATCACTAATTAGCCAGTTGGTCATTAGTAAATAATATCTTATCATGCAAAATACTACTGTATAAATAATGCAAATGTGTATATTGCCAATCGGAAATTAAGTAATAGGTGGGATCGCTTTTTAATAAGTTTTTTTCAGCGTGTAGCACTATGCGTAAAAACCTTGCCAAAACTCCGATTAACAAATCTCAGTTCCTAGAATTGAAAAAAAGAAAAATAAATAAAATACGACAACCGAGAAACATCGATGAAAAGAATCGCGACGAAATGAATTAATCACTGTTAATGGAACTCTCTGAACCAAGTCAAGACTAATCGAGATTTTAACTTTCTGAAACATGAAATTGTCAGGCTACAATGTAACTTGTCAAGTGTTGAGTATTTTCAAGATACAAATACGATTTAAACAAAACCCAGGTACAAGTTCCTAAGAAATTTTGTGATTGCAAGAAACATGACAAAACGTGGTCTAGCTAATTCTAACTTTACCAATCTGTCTTGCGATGTATCGGAAATTGATCGTGATTTTGAATTAATAACCGTCATTCTGTTTACCACGGAAATTTTCACCTGACATCTGTGCTTGATGTACTTTTCTGATTAATTTTGCGTGTTTAATTATACTTCAATTTTGAAATCTGATTACGTTCTAGGTACATCAGTTACGCGCATACGTGGTGAATGGATTCATTCGTTTACTTCGATTAAACGATACCATGTTTGTCATAATTAATTTACATCGTATAAGAGATCACGAACGAGAGGAAAAAAATATGATAAACGAGATACGATTTATAGTAGGAGAATCGAACAGGTACAAATTATTGCTTCGATATACGGACGCGCTTTCATCTGCAAGAAAAAATAAGAAGAAAGAATCCATCTTACCGTATATTCGATGCAAATAAAAACATTCCGACTATGATCACCTTCTTCCCGTTCTCAGAATTTTTTTTTTTTTTTTTTTATTTAGTTTATCGTAATTTATAATACCTCCGGATATAAAACGGAGAGGATATAAAGTAAACTGAAATGATGTAAGAGGTATAAAATAAATTCAAAACCGTCCCAAGTCACGAATCCACACCGATGTCCTATTCAAAATATTTATTGACTCTAGTTCGTATACTTCGCAGTGTTTAGAATAGCTCGCGAATGTTTCTTTTGTTTGTACCGTAGCAAATTTGCAACGCATAAGGTTATAATTTTATATAATCAATAATTAACAGGTTATGTAGGTGAAGTATACAAATGAAAAGAATGACGCGATTTTTGTTGAATATCTCGTTAATGATAAGACGGAGTTCAAGATCTTCAGGAATCTGGATTCACTCTGATACGTTCAAATAGAAATAAAATTTCGACACCTGTTTTCACGATATATTTTTTAGCAGGATAGATTTAAATGTACCATAAGCACTCTCCTGAAAAGTTAAAGTTTATAAGAAAATCAATTTCTGAACATCGAATAATAACGACTTGTTCGCGTATTCATGCAAGCATTAAACTTATCCGTCAACGAAACTGACGAGTGCCATTTTTTATCCAGAACCCTATAATATTCCGGTACTAATAAAAGATGAAAACGGCCGAGAAAAACTGTACAGTATTCAAAACTAGGATAATACGTCTCTGAAAAAAAAAAAAAAAATGATTTCGTAGTGAACAAGATGTGGAAAAAAATCAATCAGGAAGTGAGTCTGAACCAAAGTGGACACCGAAGCCCCGGTACGTGTCGTCTCAAGGACAAGGGACGAGACTAGACGACAAGGATGAATTATGAGGTGCAGGAGGTGTGATGATTGGAGGGTCCCAACAACCCGCACACAAACAACCCCGAAAACCCATGCCTGCAGGTATAGAAAGAAGCACATGCGTGTATAATAGAAAAGAGCAGAGGAAGCGGCTGAGAACACAAACGGTCGGTTATAAACTTGGGTATAACCCACGACGTTGATCCCGGTTCCCGCACATACAGAGGGAGGGTTCCCGAGTCGCGCACTTAGTCGGAGGGGGCGGAATTTCAGGACCATGTGCATTGTGACTGCATGTGCACGCGGTGGTTGCGTTACGTTCGATGGCCTAGTGCGGAGTCGGAGGAACGTAGGGTGTGATTCTTGGGTGGAGGGCGAAGGACCAATTATAGAAACAAATTAAAGAGAGGCCGGAAATAGACGCGTTAATGGGAACTTCGTCTCTTGCGAGGGACGCGACGCCCCCAGTGAGCTGACAATCGCCCTCTACCGAGTGCTTTAACACGTGGTGCGTCATAATTACTTGTACGGCGCTTTTCAAGCTCGCCGTATGCGCGTGACGATTGTCGGTGTTTCGGTAAATACAGGCTCTTGTGATCTGCTGTGATGCTTCTCGGAGTTTCAAGAACGGACGGTCGGAAAAGCGGCGTTCTGAAAGGACCGCAGTCCACGGGTTTGATGGGTTGAGGGATCGTATTGGTGTAAAAATTTCCCAAAAAATATACATATTTTTTTTTTTTTTTATACGATATTGTACCGAGGTTGCATCGTGGATTGATCGGAAGTAGACAATTTATACATGTGAAAATTTTACACTCGAAATTTAAAACGCGTTTTTTTCGAAACGTGCACTGACTGAAATTTTTTGAAAAATATAGTTCTAGGTAGAAAATGAAAATTAGTTTTCTAGCTGTTACCGGAAACTCTGGTATCCGTTGCTATTCTTACTCATTACGATCACTGTCACTAGATTTTCTTGCAGCTGTTGCGAAAATTTAACGCTTGTGCAACGATAAATTGACGGTAAAGCCTTGTTTAACTAAAAAAGTAGAGTAAACCTCACAAACTAATTTTGCGTTGCAGTTACCAAAAAAGGATCGACGATAGCGCAAAATGGTTACGCGTACCTCGTTTTTCGTAATACCAGCAATATTCAAACAGATTTTCTAACGATCCCTGTTTTACTGAATTTTACTAGCTACTGTAAAACATGAAATTTTTCTCAGTGTGGTTGTTCAAAACAGTGTACGTTCTCAAACGAAGAGTTTTCGAGCTATTCGTCTCAAATTTGGGTACAACATTCTTCACGCCATTCTTTATCTTGCTCTGAAAGTTTTGTTTTTCAATTTTGAATTCATCATATTATTTTTAAACGAAAAACTGTCGAAAAAATTGGCTATACTTTTATACTCTATACTTTTTTTTCAAACTACCGCCATTTTTTCAATTTCGATAAAAAAAAAAAAACCTTCATAGCAAGACAGCAGTTTTCATGTTCATCAATAATCTTTTTACAAATTTAATTTCTGTTCTTCATTGGAAATAGGAAAGCTAACTATGGCTGGAAGATGAGTTAATAGTAACAAAAAAGAAGGAGTTTATTAAATAAATATAGATCGTTAAAACATATTTGAATTAGTAAAAACTGCAGCAACAAATATGGTCTTACTATCGATAAAAACAGCGTCCTCAATTAACTAACGACCGATTCATTGATACAATTGTTGGACAAATAGAAACACGACTATAAAATTACCTCAATCATGTCGGCAAAGTGTATTTGAAATATCTCCATTAATACTTATAGGATACATCCATGGAGTAAGCGTGGATGCTCGAGTATACCCAGAAATACGAGCGATAAGCTTGGAAAGAAACTTTTCACGAGCCATGGAAAGCGGAGAAGACGAAGAACCCAGGAAGATCAGTAAAATGAAAAAGAAAAAAAGTCGTGGCAAACTGCGGGAGGCACGACAGCCTCGGCTCGACTTTCGTAGCAGCAAAAACTACCCTGCAGCCCAACGACGGTCCTGGGGGTCCTTTAATAGCTTTGTAAGCCCTTGATGCCCCCAGTCTTCCCCGAGTACGTTAAAAAGCCGCCAACGGTTCCACCATTTTCTTTTTTTATTCCATTACTTTTTTATTTTTTTTTTTTATTCGCCGTAACGAATCACTCCCGTACTCAGCTCGTTTCTCCATTCCGTGTCACGAATTTTCACCGTGTTCTCAATATATAGGTACTCGTGTTACAATAATTTCTACTTGATTGTTTATTGTAACCATGCATTTTTTTTTTTTTTTTGTTTAGAAAAACTCGTTACTTCTCAACTTTGGAATTGTATAAAATTCACTAAACCGTTACACGGCGTAAAGAAATTTATATTTTTTTCAAGTTGAAACTGGCAGAAAATAGGAGGCAGAAAATTCAGAACTCCCAGGCAAGAAGCAGTGGTTCTCATGTTCCGGCTGGCAATTCGTAAAGTTCAAACATTGAAAACCTCGTTGAGGCAACCCCAAAGTTTCTGCTGAATATTAGTGATGTTGTCAATCCTAAAAAGAGTGAAGGGTAGCGGAGGATATAAAAAGTTAGTTTTTGGCAAAAATTCGGTTGTATGAAAGGTGAGCAAACGACGAAACTAGACTGGACGCTTCGTAGTAACCCTTTCAATTTTTCTCACAACCGAATTTTCGCGATAACGTTGCTTTTCCTGTATTCTGATATCCCTCACTCTTTGGCAAATTGACAACATCACGAGTATTCACAAGCAGCTTTGGGGTTGTTGGAAAAACACTTGATGAGATTTTCAATGTTTACAATTTGTGTGGTTGCGCTTAACGACTGTGCGAATTCAACTCCAGCCAGCACATGACAACCACTGTTTCTGGCCTGAAGTTCTAAATTTTCCGACACCCATTTTCTGCCAGTTTCCACTAGATCGTATTTTTGCAAATTTGACACCTTCGAAATTAAGGTGAAACTGTAAGACATTGATTTGTCGTTCGAAGTTTCATTAGGTAAACGTGACTAAGACGAACTTCGTTAATTTTGACTATATTTTCAATACAATCGCATCGATGTTGCAATAATTATACACACCGCAAGCAACAATAACGTATAATATATAAATTACGAAGCAAAACGAGGGCCGAAGAAAAGCCTCCAGGCTGTGAAGGGGATGAAACTTTTCCCTTAATCCGATAATTAATCTTCGTTTTCGAACGGTGTGGCAATTCGGCGGGTAAGAGGGGGGCGGGATAATTCTCATAAGAAAGAGCTTCGTAAACAGCGGTGCTCTGCAGCTACTTAAAATCAACAACAAAGACGTATTGGTTTCCCTAATTCCCCTGCAGCGTGAAAGGAGAGAGTAGGCAAAGAAGAGGCAACGGTACGAGAGAGAAAAGATGATACAGGGTACCATAGGACCCCGTATCTCGTTACAATTAATTGGTTTACGTTAAGATATTGCCGCGGCGACAAAGCTGAGTAAATATTCCCGCTTCGATCCCCCTCCATCACCAATTCACTCTCTCTCTCTCTCTCTCTCACTCTCGGTTGAACCGCGTCTCTATCTTTTTTCCAAGCAACACCCACTCACACGCAGCGGCTGCCGGCTTTGAGCTCCTCGGTTTTTGTGATGGACGTTTAAATATAGAGCCGCGCCAAAGACGCTCTCGTGTCTTTTCTTAGTCCATATCCTATCCTATCCTACTCTACTGTAGCGTACCCTAGTACCTTGTGCTCAACGGATAACTTCGGGCATGCTCAAAGAGATGCGTAACATCCATCTGAACTAATCAATGCTATGCAGTTATAATTAGTAGTGTCTTGTTTCTTTTGAATAACAGTTTTCACAATATTTATCCAGCACAAAAGCACTTTGCAGATAATAGAGCGTTACGTTCCAACTTGACTAATATTCAACCCCTATCATCTTGGGTCTGGATACGTGTTTATTTTTTGATTGTTTCAAGTACGAAACAACCCCAACATTTCTTCAGATTTTTCCACGAACCGTTTTAACATCCTTTAATCTGACAATGAGCCTTCTTCATGCGGGTGAGAACAAAAATTAACAAGGAGTGGGACAAGAAAGGATAAATCAGCTCACCGAAGCAGCCGTTTATAAGAAATCTACGAAGTCTATAGAAAAAAATCGGTTACAGTTTTAAGTTTTCAGTTGGAACAAAAATTTCTTTGTCTAGTCGAATTTTCATCCTTCAGCTTGTCATATTTCTCTGATTGAGATTGTAATTTTGTTTCCCCATTCATAATTTCGTTTCATATTTTAATAATTTACAGATATGAATTATTACAAAGATTGTTATTACGTTTTTATGATGGTTTTTAACGTTTTTTTGTCGTATGAATAAGCGAGAATTCTTAAAAAAAAAAAGATTTCACTCTCCACGAGACAGCAGCTGTCTTGTTTTTAGGGAGCTCTTAGCTGGGGAAGGACACGGCTTTTGAGTCTAGAGGGACATCCTTAAGTTAATCCTTCATTTCCGTCTGCCGCGAGTGTGTGCTGTGCAGGGGGAACAATAATACACCGTCCCCACAGTTTAGGCGATCCGTTTTACGACTGTGAAGTGCAGCTCGAGTGCTTTGGTATACCTACGCGACTAACACGCGTACCCGTTGCTGACGCGCTTGCCTAATTGAAAGGACATGAAGCCGACGAGCGCTGGATTAGGTTATGTTAGGTTCGTTCGATTTAAGCGAGGTTAGGTTATCTGATTCTCTTTGCAAACAAGACTGATGCGCAATTCCATAACCGTATACTCATTGCCAGTGAAAAATGTGATGCATAATTATTATGCTAATTCAGGGTATTTTTTTATGAAAACTGCGAGTGTGTCAACCAGTCTGTGAAACAAATGTTGAAACCGACCGAGAACGAAATTACAGTTCAAAAGGTGCTACCGAATTAGTTTATCAACTCCATGACATATGTGAAACAATTTACTCTTACCCAAAAAACTGAATTTCAACTCTTGTTCGATACCTTGGGGGTACAAATGACCCCGCGCGTTTTTATTTCGTTACTTTAATAGTATCCAAATCTAAAAGAAAGTCATGTCTGGGGCACCATTTGTCAATTTGATATTTTGTTATACAACCTATACAGTTTCAAACAGAAACCCTTTAAGAACGTGCAAAAAAAAATTTCAAGTGTAAATATTCAGTAGTTCATCTTTCGCAACGATTTGTCGTTGGGGTACAAATGACTCCAGTGTGTCAAGTATGTGATTCTATAGAAGTGTTTAAAACAAGGGTTAAAGAAACTTCAATGCAAGCAAAATATGATTGATTAATGAACAACTTGTCATAGTTCACATTGAAACTTGCCACTTTGTCGATTCTCAACGGCATATTTCGTTTACTCGATTTTCAATATTTTAATTACATGATTGGTATGAAAGTTTGAAATATTATTTGACAATTTATCCACTTATTATCTATCAATTAAAACTGACGTATACAATGTGCACTTGAATTACATAAATACGTATCATATTCTTAATCACATCTGCGGAGAACAATTATAGAACTGTCTCTGTGTGTCTAGTTCTTGTAGAGAAGGGTTAATTAGAGAACTGGCAAGGTTTAATTACGCTTCACGGACATGAGTAAAAAGCTTCAATTTAACAGTATGCAAGACGGTTTAAGCGTTTCATTTCCCGCGACGACCTGTTGCTGTATCAGCTTAAGTTGCCAGAGCTTTTACGGTATGTGTATATATATGTATATGATCTTCGTATAAAAAAACTCATGAAAGCTGGAAAACTCTGCATCGATGTTGAATTGATGAACGCAATCTCACAGTATACCGTATGCAGAAAAGGAAATAGTGATATTTTTTACAAGGTCAAGACTCCAGTCACACTAGTAACTTTTGAGCTCGGATAAATGATCGACATTTTATAGAACATAAAACTAAAATGTAGTCAGGAAATAGAATAAAATAAACAAGAAAGTCGTACGAGACAATTTAGTGACACAATAATAGAACTGGTAAATTGGTATTTGATTTCAAATCATCGTCGCACGTAAAATCTAACCCAGCGAATTTTGACGTTCAAACTCTATCAACGTTTTCCAGTTCAAATCAACCCGGCAATTGTCGATTAGCCTGAATCGAAGCGGGCATCAAGACGCGAGAGAGAATGAAAATTAAAAGCAATTACCCTCACCAGCCTGTTTTCCCCCTTCTCTCCTCGCACATCGCTTCTTTGCCCGCACAGATGCAACATCGGAACAATTCAATTGAAACTGTAATTGATCGATTATTCGACCCATTAGCTTGTATGTACCGTTTCAAGTTGATAGGTATGTCTATTATCGGACAAACCTCTGTTCCAGACTGTTAACAACTGTCACTTTGGAACAGGGAGGGGAACTGCGTTGTTTCCCTCTAAAATTCTTGGTTTACGATTTTTTCGATCCGTTACAATTGCAAACAGAAGCTAGTGTGTCGAGTGGCGTGGTTAACTGACAAGAGTGATTGCGGGAGTAATAAAGTAGCGTAGGTAAATTGAGATCGCGGTGATTACCGCGCATACGTGAGTATAATGTACGTATAAAGAGCGTGAAATCTGCGATTAACCGATACACTCGTGCACGAATCCACTTATCTATCCACTTTCCAATGTAGCCGGATTTCTTGCGCTAAAACAGGATGTAGCTCGGTCGCGAGTGGAAGAAAATAACCGGGCATTTGAGTCGCTGTGAAAGAGTAAATCAACTAGTCGACCAGTTCAGAGCCGGCGCGGACAGACAATAGTTGAGGGACATAGAGGAACTTATTCTGTACACACTGCATACATGCAACCACGTGGATACGTGTACGTAGAGTCGTATAACTGCAGTGCCGACTGCCGGGTCACGGTAATCAAGTCCAATCACGGACATCCCTTGATTCTGCACGTTCTATAAAATCACGATCGAACAGGGCAAGTTCACTCTGTTCACTCTCCAAGCACAATTGAAACCAAGACATCAGTGTCAAGAGTCTGACCAAAATGTTAGTCGTTTTGAAAAATGTTGTGCACAGGAATGCGAGATTTATAAGAGTTTTCGGAAATTCTTGTACAGATTCAATGAAACTTTATAAGGATTTGTGGGACTTTTCGTGAATGATGATATTCCAAAGATTTCAATACAGACTTTGCGGAATTCGAGGTATTTCACAGGATATCATAAAGCTTTATGGGTTCTAGAAAAAGTTTTCAACGATCTTCGGCAACAGGGAACCAAAACGTGAAAAGAAACCTCTGAAGGCATCCCACTTCACAACGAGAAACAAGAACCAGTTATTACAACTATATTTACTACCGATGTGAATATAATGCAGATCGGACGCATAGTTATTACCTTTACTACAGCAAAGTAGATTACGCGTGAAGCTTGAGTGGTATTTGAAAGGTGGCGTCTCTTACCTGAAACAGAAAAGAAAGGAAGATTAATAAAGTCAATCTTCGGTCAATGGATTACGATGCGGGATAGTAGTTTTCATTACGGTTTGTACAGCATATCAAAGCTCCAAATACATTGGTATAATACAATGCAACATGTATAGACAGAACGAAACGAGAAGGTCTGAAAAATTTTCCCAGTAGCACTGGTCAAGTTCCAGATCAGTAGCAAAAGGAGTCTGACAATGAGGTCCGGCATCCGATATACAAATTCTAAAGCACGGTAGCAGTCGTTACGAGACTCTACTTGCCTTGCTATAGTTAATTACCGTTAAATCCCGCCACTGAATGAAGCATTCGGTAAAAAATTCCGCTGGCACAATGGCTGGTTTATACCACTTATGCAACTTCTTTTAATTGTTTGTCAGGTAGAGAGATGGTGGATACTTTTACACAGCTACATTCGCGGCAACCTCGTTTTTCGAATCTGGGCTAGGACGTTTCCCGGGATAGTACTGCCCAGACTTTACATAAACGGTGAAAGCATTTCTAACGGTTATATACATCATGCCACCATGTTACAGGACATACTTTTTTGTTCGCCAGTATCATTTGCAATTTTTGTTTTTTGGGGATTGTAATTGCCGATTCTACACTTGAACAATTTCCAGTTTATCGTAGATGTTCGACGTTATTGTTTTCTTTGTTCCCAAAAGCTCGAAATGTAGCTACTGATATGCGCCTAATTCTGTTGTTCTTACAGAACAACATGTGAAGACCATTGCTCTAGTTTACGCAGGTGATAGTTGTTAGATTTTCACATTCTCAAATATCAGTGATCCTTGTTGTTAATGCTGCTGGGATGTTAAGGCATGAATATTTCTACCTTTGCAACGAAAATATCTTTTACGGTGATCAAAGACAAAAAGATTAGGTCCATTCGGTGTTCATTCCAATCAGCAATTCAGTGTATTCAAAAGACTTTGATGGTACGTTCTGTGCTATTAAGGAGTTTATGTATATGACTGAAATTTTCTCAAGTATTGTTCGAATTGAATATCTTGACCATTTCACTGTGTTGATTTACTGCATTTCATAAAACAGATCAATATTATGCACACGAATGAGAGAAAAATAAAAAAAAATGAATGGACGTGAAATGAAAACAAGTAACCTAATGCACTTCAGCGTTAACGTTGACTACTTAGGTTGTCAGAATAAACAGAAGCTAGTCTAGACATTCGTTTTTTCATCCTTCCAGAGTAGGTGTACGCAGGCTGGCACGACGACACTTGCGTCTCAACGAACATGTAACACTATACATAAACTAGCGTGCATAACATAGTTGAGCCTCATCGAGGATTGGTAATATGAAGAAAAAACCCAGCTGGATGTAGCGGAATGATGCGGGTAAATTATCTCGCGGAGACAAGGACGGGCGTGAGAGTAGATGATGGGTAGAGATTAGCACTGGAGGTAAACCGCTCGGACGAACGGGATGAGAAGAGAGGGTCAAGAGGGAGAGGGGGGGAGTGAGAAATCGGCGAAAACGAGGGGAAAGGAGATCACCCGAGAGTATAAAGACCCGATCGAAATCTCTCCTGGCGCTGCTCTTCATCGCGTATCCTACTCTAACCATCCAACCGGTTCTTCTTCTTCTTCGCAAGCTCCTCGCGCATTAGCGAGGCAACCCATCAATATGCTCTTCGCTGCCTGCCCCTGACCCTTCCTTTCCTTCTTCTTCTTCTTCTTCCTCTCCCATATCTCATCTCTTCCTACCTACCCTCCCCTTCGTCGAATAGGATGCAATGCAACGGGCTGCACTCGTGCAGTTCAGAGATTCGAGAGAACACTGCTTGTACCCGGCACAGACACTTGCTCGTGCACTCGCTTATGGATCCTTTAGAAATGCAGCACCGGAGCAGCAAGCCAACTCACAAAATCCATCATCTTAAGTGATGCAGTAACTCTATATGGACGCATCCCGGGTCACTAGCTCGTCGATGGAAGTAAGAAAGAAGGAGATGTTCTCCGTCTCGGCTCGGAATTGCGCCAAGGATCGCCCTCGGACAGCGTTGCACTTTAGCGTCAATGTAACAGACGTTTCTGAAGTGCTTTTTCTTCATCCCTTATTACGTTTTGTGACGGAAATAAGTGAAGTAACTAGAAAATCGGCTGCGATATACTTCCGATCTCCAACGTCAAGGCTAAAGTGGCTGGAACTTGTAGCCGCCGGTCCAACAGCAGAAGAAGGATGAAGTTTCTTCGGGCGAAAAGACCGAGGAAAGGGCCGTTTACGCGACCGTTAAACTTACGCTTCACTGCTGCGACGTTCACAACGCCAATATCGGGTTTTATGCTCACGTATAAAACCAGACAATTCGGTATCAATCGCTCTTTTCCTCTTCACCGTAATAGCACGTTTATAAATCGTTTTATTCCAGGGCAAAGTACAGCTTTTGCAACAAGCTTGTCAAGTACTTTTACACTACGCCACAAGTCCAGTGTGACAATCACCTAAAAAACTCAAACTGCAAACGACTGCATGCTGACTATTCGCTCTTCCAGACACTCACAATCGGTCGAAAACTTCACACAAAAATTGATCAAACCGTTGATTGTTCGTCGTACGAAAAACTAATACCCAAAATTTTATAACTTTTACAAAAGACTTTCCATCTCACTTGTTAGTACAACTATCTCTTCAGTTGAGCTCGAACACTTGTTGCGAATGTATTGAAAAGATCCCTTCCAGATTCATTCAATTTTTGCAACACCCAAGGTCAAGTCCCTTTCAATGTACCTTCGGTGATTGCATGGTGCGGATGTCTCCTGCATGCCAATAGTGTACAATTTTCTATCCACTATCTGCTAGACCATTTGGGTAGCGCTGTCCCCCTCACGCATATCGGTCTCAAAATAGATCCGATTTCTAATTGGACCTCTGCTGATTTGCCAACTATCAATAGTCTCAAGTCCTACGCTGTGATCATTAGTGGATCAGCCGATGCCACAAAGCCAATACGAGCCGAACACCGCCTGCCGATATCGTACTCCATGACAATCAACAACTCATGAATGACAATTGACTAGAATCGGCAAACGCGTTGAATGGAATTGAAAAAATGCCTCATCATGCAAAAGCATGCAAAATAAATAATCACGTCACTATTGTATTTCCTATTGTGATCTATCTCAAACGGACTCTATATCAGCTGGTGTACGACTTAACGTTATCTTCATCTTGCGAGGTTCAAGTCTGCGGTAAGGAGATCATATCATTTTGCTTCCTGCTTATATGGGACGCTGTATTCGAACCAACTTGCATATTTATGTATAAATGGTTTAAATATAGTTTAACGGGTCATAGTCGTTCCCAACACGAGGTGAGTCAAATATGTTGAATATTCTTGTGGCTCTCGCGTATCGCGCACGGATGCAGATCGTAAATCTTTTACTGTGTCATTCGCTCCTGGGACGCTTAACCTTTGCATCCGAAGCGAGCCAGTCACTTCGAATATTTCAAGAATCACCTCACTCGTCATTTATTTTATGTAACTGGTCTCTCAAAACAGTATATTGACTTCGCTACCGCCATTCTATTCCGCGGAGCTTGTTACGAAGGTGTCGACTAGGACGAATGAATTCTTGTCGTTTGTTGGATCTTTTTAAAAATGTCTGCACGAGCATGACGATTCAAAATTGAGCTTAATTAAGATCCTGGGAGAAGAAACCCGTTACTATTTCCAATATTCGGTCTCTACAAACATACAGCATTCCGGCCTTTTTCCATTTAAAATTGGTTTATATTCCCTCGTCCAATATATCGACCTATGTATGAATCGTCCAAAAATTTTGCATGATCACCATGTACCTATAACCGATTCAGACACGAAATGGATCATTAAATTACTTCGGTATAGAAATGCGGAAATATAGTGTTCGATTACCGAACTGACCCTTAAATTTACAAAAAGGTAAAGAAAAACTGTCCGATGGACAAAGCGAGCCTTCGCGTGATAAAGATACATAAAACGATGAGTGAGGGAAAAAGCGAACGGTAAATGAAAAAATGATTAGCGAAGGATAGCGAATATTGCGGAATGCAAACGCGGTGGTGCGGTAAAATCTGTTCGATTGTCTCGGCGAAGAGATTGAGGAGGAAGGAGCAACGACTGCAGGGAGAAGAGTGGTAACTACTAAGTCCAACACTATGACGTGTAAGTGGAGTGAAGTGAAGCGAAGTGGAGTCAAGTGAAGTAACAAACATGCTTCGGTATCCGCGGCATCTTAATGCCACAGTTTTTGTCGGGCTTTAAGCTGCGTGAAACGCCCCGGGGTTTTCGCCGTCCGTCGTCCCTCACTACCGAGACGCAGAAGAGAGCATCTCGTCGAAAGGATGCTGCATCGCAACGCCGCGACGCCGGGCGACCCGACGCCATGAACGTACGGCTGTAACGATCTTAAACGCAACGCCGACTAATTGACCGGCTCGCGGTAATTTACGGCGTTAATGCTTTGTTTATACTTTTTAACTGGCCTTTTAAAAACCCATTTAAAGTATAATTGAAGATAATAGACTCGTCGCGGACTAGGAGCCTATTACCGAGCGTTATAAATTCGTCGAAGACTTTTCAACCATTCCATTATAATCTATCGCTTCGTTCTTGGTTCAGGTACCACACGTTAAACTTCATCGATCTTTCACGTTTTATTAATCGCCGTCCGACTCGCTCGTGCTTTTTTATCTTCTTCTTTCAGGTTTTTTTCTCCGCTTTGAACGGTCGTTGGCAGGTATATACAAATCTCATCGTATAGTCTTTCTCATTTCATTAATTGCCTCTTTCTCGATGATCATCTTCTCTTTGTTAAACTGTTATGAGAATACGAATCTCCTCCGCTTCATTCTCCGGTATTTGCCTTCCGCTATGCGATTATCATCTTGTGTTTTACTTACAATAATTGCAGTTATAAATTCACCCAATCTCTCATTTCACGATCTGTATTTTCCGTCCTCACCTTCATCCTTTCAGTTTCAGCGAGATTCAAACTTTATATTCATGCTTTTCTATTTTACATATCTTAAAACAAATATCCTAATCAAATCACTAGTCTTCATGTTCATCTTCTTCCTCCCCTTCTTTCTACTGTTAAACGAATTTCAACATCCGAATGTGTCTCAATTCGTTTCCACTTAATGATAACTTGACTTGGCCGTCATCGCCCCCTTTCGTTTTTCTACCTTCAAACGGGTATTCAACTGTAAATTACACCATTGCCTCTCTTTTCCACATCATTATTTTCCTTGCCTTCCCTCTTCCCTCCACGTCTCCTTTTTCTTTGTCTTTTTATTTAACGCAGCGTCGCGATGAAGTGGCAATTGTTTCATGAAAGAT
The DNA here is from genome assembly GCF_021155785.1 of Neodiprion fabricii. Taxonomy (NCBI): domain Eukaryota; kingdom Metazoa; phylum Arthropoda; class Insecta; order Hymenoptera; family Diprionidae; genus Neodiprion; species Neodiprion fabricii. The sequence goes on from NC_060243.1 coordinate 23,595,769, forward strand.
TTAAGTCATTCTCCCAAGATTGCTCTTGAGAGATCGAAGATCCGAACGCCACGGTAGAGCAACTCAACGCAACGGCTGCAGTCAGGCGTGACCACTTAGGTAGGTATGCGCGAGTTAGTCGACACATATCGGGCGTTCCAGCCAAGCTCAATCAGCCCCACAGATTATATGCTTTTTTGTGGAGCAAGAAGTACAGAATAACAGACGATAAAGTGGAGCCCACCAATACTCTAAACACTTCACTAGTATTCTAAACATTCAAATTTCAAATTCAAAGTGTTTTTGCTTGTAAGAAGACAAATTTCCTTACTGAAGATTGTAGACAAGTACTTTGTAATAATTTGTGAACTTAGTCAATAAAAAATTATTAATTTAATGGAAATGACAAATCCAATTTTTTTTTTTTTGTGTGTTTATGAATACTGGGAAAATTAATTTTTCTTTTTAATTTTTGGTTGTTCGTGCAATTAGCAAAGATAATCACTTGAAATTGATTTGAAAATTGTCGAGGGCGAGTTTTGCATTAGCGTAGACATAAATTTCATCAAAGATGTCTGAATTCCAAGTTGCAGACAGTTTTTCAATTTGAAATTATTCCTAACAATTGTTATCAATCTGTTGGATGTTTTATTTAATTTTCCACTAATCATTTGCTTTTCAAATCGAATAACTGGTATCTGAAATTTGAAGATAGTACAGAAAACAGAAATCTGATGATTTGCGGTAATTATTTCAGCTATCACAATTTTAAAAAATTTAGAACCGGGTGGGTTGAGATCGGTGGATTTGTGGTTAGAATGACCGTTTCTATAAACATTCAGCGACATTGACGTTGATCTGTGGATAATTTTGTCTACTACCGTAAACTTCGTATTGACATTGCAACTTGATGAAAACCTGTAAGATATAAATTTCCATTTTACGGTAAGAACGTGAATAATGAATTTCCTGTTAAATTTCCATTGAATTTCGAACAAATCGTGTATAAATATACTTCGCGATGTCATTGTCTCGTCCCAAGTATACGTTGGGCAATGTGAGCAAGAACGCTCCAGATTAAGACGGGTCAAAATGTACAAATGTTAGCTCTTACCGATACGTTGGAACAAATATTTTTTGCGCCAAAGAGACAGACAATATTTTTGGCGTCATTGAATCGGAATGCCCTATACAAATTTTGCCATTCTAAGGTAACTCAGAGTGCAGGAAAGCACGGCGTCACGGTGTCTTGGTATCATCGCCTAGCTGCATTCATGTACGAGTTACAAGGGAGCAATGCACAGTGCAAGCATAATGGCCGCATGCCTATAATATCTTAGCATGCACGTATAACGTATAATGGGCAAAGTTCATGCCTCTCGTTAAACGCCGTTCAACTAAGCGGTGCACTCAACGCTATACGGCCACCTAACAATAAGCGAGATGGCAACCAGCTCAAGATGATCCAGAGCAGTCCCAGTTCTCCGGGAAACTTCCAATGTAAGTGCATAGATGCAGACGACGATAAAGTTATGTCGCTAGATTTTGGAGGGTCCGAAATTTGACTAAGTCGTTATACTGCCAGACACCGTCGCAATTTGAATTGCTCAATGTCAATACAAGTACATAAGTGTGATTACAAGTCCGATGCAATCCGAAAGTTCGAGTAGCAAAAACGGAGAACACGTATCATCGATTCGTCATTAACACTTGGTCCTCTTTAGCAGCGGACGAACTTCGAGTGTCGACACGTTCACTTTGATGCCAGCCATTGTATACGACCCTATAAACTCTCCCTCTTGAAATAGAAACAGCCCACGTTTTCCCGCACAGTGTTTCTTATCGCAGCATTCTATTAGGTGATAAATTCGGCAATGCCGGAGTCGGCGTTCGGTGATATGCGGGTATACTGTGCCGCATTGAATGCCTCCTCGTTTCGTTTCGAGTCGAACCCTCATCTCATCTTGGGTATACATTGTTGGAAATGCGGTGTTAAATGTAACACCGATAATAATCTATAGAAGTCCAAACCATTTTGGTGTTGGGTTTAAGACCACTTGGTATCAAGAATAGAACGATTTACACCGATGACGTTTAATTTTACACTAATCGGTGTGAATTTTTATTGACACCGTGAATTTTCTGACAGTGTAAGCTTCGAATTCGATGTTTGAGTCGTAGAGGTGCACAGTCTCGTTAGCACTACGCAACGTGTGCATACCATGTTGTGATTCTGCGTAAGAGAACCTCAAAACTTCTGGACTTTTGAAGTCCAACGGCGAGAAGAACTTATTGTACTAAATCGAGTATCGTCCGTTCAGATATACCTTTTCTCCATCTATTTTTTCCAATTTTCATGCCCATTCTTGTTCAGTTCTGTCACGTGCCACAAATCGAACGGGATGCAGATACCAGATAAAAAGTAGTGCTCGTAGAGGAGGAAGTACAAAAAATGAAAGTAAAATAACTCGACCATACCTCAACGATTTTCGTTTCGTGATGTACAATATTGGTGGTTAGGAAAAAATTTCTTCAAAGGAAGTGAAAGAAGTTATAATGAACTACAATTCAAAGACTGAATAATCTTATACTAAAAATTTCAATCTATTTTAACTCAAGTCGTATCGGTTTTCAACTTTTAGAAAAATTTGTAAGCGTAGTTTTGAACTACAGGAATTCTCAAACCGGCAATCTCTAAATCACCCCGTCCTTGGTGGATGCTTGGAGTTATAACGAATTCATTTTTGTTAAAAAGGAATTTACATCCCAATCACCACTTCAATATTTGATCATTCTAACGTTTCACTTATCTAGTGAAAACCGAGGAACCTAGTGCGGCACAAAGGGCGCCGAAAAGGCAGCGCCATCGCATCGATCTAGGGATCCGGGATGTCGGATTGGACGGGTTACGTTAGTCATAGCAGAGTTTTTAATCGAAGGAAGATCAACGGATCAAATTAAGGAACTGTCAGACGAAGAATAGCTCAGCGCCCGCGGCTCGGTAGCCACAAGAAGAAGAAGAAGAAGCCAGCTGATTGTGAGTGCCTCCGCGTATAATAAAAGAAAAAGGTGAGGAGAAATAAAAGGACGAGGAAAAGTGAAAGAAGGAGAAGAAGACGAAGAGGTGGCGAAGGTGGAAGATGAAGAAGAAGCTGTACACCCGTGTTTCGTGGCCGACTGTTACCATCTGAGCGAGCCCTCTCTTTTTAGATATAAATGATTCACGTACACACAGGGTGTCCAATTTTAACCACAGTTTTCAACGTTACTCTAAAGTTTGAGCGTAAGAGTTGACCAAGTCGATAACTTGCCTCGCTAATCAGACATCAAAGAACAAACAAATATACCTGTAATCATCGGTAATCGGATATCGTGAGTCTCGCACTCCTCGCTACGATGACTGCGATTCTACGTATAAGGCATTCCGTGCCAATACCGAACCCCAGCCCCTGTACTTTGAATTGAATCTGCAATGTGAAATAACGCGAGAAGAAACGTTTTACGGATCAAATTGATACGGAATGCCCTGTAGGATAAATCAGGTATATTCCGAACAGCACGAGCGTGTTTACGGGTCAGCATAACGTGGAGATCTCCGAGGCTACAGCTGCGGGGTATACGATATATATTCGTCTGTAGAAGGCAGCGGGTAGAAACAGAGTGGCTGAGTTTCCTGCTAACAACCGGTACGAAAGGAGTCAGAATATCACTTACTGGCCATTAGCCACCGCTAATGCAATCAATTAGATTCCTGTTTCTCATTGGCCGGTCAGCTTTTATCATATTCCTAGCTTATACGAGCCGGGTCGGACCGCGTCTCGGCGCTCAGACTAAATAGTTAATCACGCCTCTAGCAATCGTTTCTACCTACCTGCATGCATCCGGCTAAACTAAACGTGCGGGACTGATTCCGAGATATTTATCACTTCAGTAAACGGTCATCCAGTACTACGTCTCTGCGAAAGAGAGAGATATGTGTATACGCGGAGAAAAATTACACTACCAAAATTACATCGCGACCAGATTAAGGCTGGTAACTCTAACCGAACACCATGTTCGAATCGTTCTTACAGGTATAAAATAGGCATTCGTTTTATTCTAAATACATTGTAATTAACTCCAAAAGTGCGAGTGATGATCGTCGAATTCAACCGTTTTAATGTGAGTAGACGCTACTTGACAGCCGCGTTTCGAAACTGAAATACGAGTATTTCAGTGATTAATGATTCAAGAAGTCTCCTCATTTTACACAGAATCCGGCATAACGTCGATTAGCGCGAATCCAATGTGTTCAGAAATAAAATAATTATAAAATATCAAAATACTTTCTCCGAATTGTGAGACATCATTCGCTCTCTGCATATACTAATTTTTCTCCATTTTATTGCACCATCGTGTGATAATTTCAACTTCAATTAATTGTTGAGCCATAATGGTTAAGGTTTTGGTTGAACATAAAACACAAAGTCAGTACAGTTGAGTAAGAATTTGACGTTCTTCATTCACCTAACGCTTCAAAGAAAACGCGGGCTTCTTCTTAGAATCTTTCAACCACAAATCAGGCCCAAACATGTCTAGTCAATAAACTCTGCCTTAACCGTCATGAGTGATTGAATACGAAATGAAATACTAATAGCACGGGCAGTGATCAGAATCTCGTTAATAATAACGTCGGTGAGAGTAATTGCTCGGACGTAAGAAGAAGATAGGCTTACCGTGAAGCCATATAACGATGAAACTATCCGTCATAAGGCACCTAGTCGAGTATGTGTAATGCTACTATCGTACCTTCTCCAAACGATTCTTCGCATCTTATCATTCAATCGATCATCGATAAAAATTGTCCGCAAAACATTCCCTGCACGGTCATCACCAATTGGTTGCTAGTACCAAACGCCTGTCCTTTTTAATTATAAATATAAACGAGTGAAACTTTACCAATCGATTTCAACAAGGATTTACTGCGGAACACTGATACCAAGTTCTTTTTCAAATTGAGACGTTACCTACTTCTCTTCCAAAGCAAGCAGTCCGTCAAACAGTACAAAAATTCTCATTAGCGTTCATAAATGATGATACTTTTTTCCAAATTAAGTCTTCGACGCATAGTAGTGTTAGTAAGAGTCTGCAAGTCAGGGTACTGTAAATCACGATGAGGACCATAAATACTAACTTCTGAACGTACACTTTATAGTGCTGGGAAAATCTCGACTGAGGGTGATCGGTTGCTTTGGATTTAATGAGCCGCTACTAGGGTTCGACTAGGCGAGGAGAATTAACTGTCAGACTGCTTCACAGCACCCACACTAGCACCGCTTAGTCGGGGAATTTCCGTCACTTCTGATTCATCATCACAGCGAGAGCCGCTACGTTAGTCCCTAATCATCATCAGTGACACGCTGCGTGCTCCTGTTACTCGATTCCTGAATTTATCATACTCGATACTGTGTCAAAGGTAAATCGGATATTGCTTGGAAGATCACCGACCGAAACAGCGGGGAAAATTAGGGGATGTCGTATCTCCGTTAAGTAAGAAAAATGGTATTTGATTTACAATTCTCGATTTTTCTGATCATACTTTTGGATCAACTGCAAGACGTATTATGAAAACTAATAATGTACAAATATATCCGATTTGCTGATAGCTGCAGTATCGTACCATCAATTCTAATCGAGTTAAGACTAGCTTCAAATAGTTATCGACGTCTCCGTCAATTTTCTGAACTTTTCTTCGTCAAATCGCAAGCACTAAATCATTTCCCAAAACACTGAGAGATTTTATTGCTTAGGAAAAGAAAGAATTGCAAAATACGATTCGGCGTACTTGATGGAAGACCGATATCCCCTTAAGACATCATACTCCAAGTACAGTTCACTAACAAGTGTCAAGGTGCCGATAGAATTTGTTCATTCGCAGCTAAAGTGCAATTAACAATTGTTTGAATAAAATTTTCATCACTGATTCAAAGAAGTTTCTGATATTTCGAAGCGTATCAACATATAACTGGTCAAATGAAGAGTAACTGTGAACGTTGCACAGTTGTCAAAAACACCATCCAAGCAATGCGATATCTGCATTGTCATACATTGATTCTGCAATAGCTTTACCAAAGGGTTTGCCAAACCGCATTGTAAAGAAATGACAAGTTTCACGGCTATGTAAATATACTGTATCCGGTTGAGCGTCAGGTTGCGGTTATAACTCAACAGCCCACGAATCGTTAAGTCCTGACGAGGTCTGCGGACCTAATCGTCAGCTCCTTACGGTCGCATAAAACCTGAGCGAGGTGGTAACAGCTGTGTGTGCAGAAGCACACGCTTTCAAGTTTGCTCGTCCCTGTAGATTGTACACGTCGACACAGATGCAGGAGGCCGAGAGTTCGCAGGAGGTGAAACGACGGCAACTCCATAATCCGCGACCCAGACTACATCGCCACTTTGCAGCTTAATACTGTCGAGGTCACGGAGGCTGGAGATGATCCTTGGGCCAAGTCTCTGACGTCAGTAATATCCATTAATAGAGGTAGGGCGCGGGGAATCGGGCCGACGAGAATGAGAGGCAATAGAGATGAGAGCGGGGATCGGGGATGCCAAGATTAAAGCGAGGGCAGAAACGAAACGGGTTGAATCCTGTTACCCAAGTGGATCGATTATATGCGGTGAGCTGAGTGGAGAGACGGGATCTTCCATCGACTGCCGGTGTGTTGTGTAAGAGCCGAGAATAAGAGGAGGCTGAGGGCTGGAAGCTGGAACCGCTAATCGTTTGAGTATCTCCCGGAGGAACACTAATGTCGCCCACTCACTTACTGACTCACTCACTCACTCACTCACTCACTCACTCAGGCGTCTTAGATCCCCATTATCCTAATAATTCCCAAGCGTCGTAGAACGCTGGCCATTGATCTTTACCTCTGCAAACCTTCACTCTGATCAAACTACCACGTAGAAATTGCGATTGAATCTGAATCCACGGTACTTCAACAAGATAAGGATCACGTCTGTTTCGGTAATGCATTGATCACTATGCACGTACTCACGTTTGGCGTGAATACATATCGATTGAAAGCAGATTCGTTGTAAATAGTTCTGGAAATAACTTGTTTCACACAGAATACTATAACTTACAAGTTTTGGTACGTTTATTTTCATGCCACGACACACGGATGTTCACCTTGTTTCAAAGAAATCACATTTTCCCGACTATTTGGCAACTTTTTGAAGGATCAACTATTAACACATCAGTTTCACAAGGACTGCTAAGTGCTACGGCGATCCTTCACTTTTAAACTGATAAAATTTCCATAAATGAAATACTATAGCTGTTCTCCCCTATCATGCGCGTGTGTCAAACATGCGTCCGCGAAAAAAGTCGCACTGACGCAACAGCGATACATACGGCTAGTATCAAAACTCCGTCAAAAGTATCACATCTTATTCTCTCAAGACATACCATACACTCGAACTGTTGTAGGACAGTTTCTCTTTTCAGTACCGTGAAGCCTTTAAGCCTAAGGTTGTGGGAATAATCTTGGCTCAAAGAGCCATTCTTGCCTTATTCTTCCCTACGCATGGGTCGAAAAAGAAGTGTGCGTGATGAACATGTGCCTCCTAAACGTACGAAGCTTGAAAATGATTGGTTGCGAGGATGATGCTCGGGTTTAAACGGTTCGGGTTCGGTACTAGGCCCAGTCCAGGAATGATGAGCAAGAGGTCGGAAGCCGAGAAGATGACAGCGCCGAGCGTGTCTTGCTCGGACAAAAAGCTCATCGAAACTCCAGCCTGCCTGCAGGCCGGACAATAGACAACGCGATGAGCCACGAGGCGAAGAAATGACTCGAAGAACCGAAAGAGCCACGGGTACCAGGGGCAAAAACAGATTTCCAGTAGCCCAGGGATGGCTGACTGGGTCCCGAACTTCGTTCCATTTCCCCTTTCTCTCTTCACAGTGTCTTCCCTGTCTCTCCCTCTCCTTCGATTCAGGCTATAGCTGTCCGGCTTTCTCACTTTAGTAACGCTGTGTGGAGGTAGTGTTGTACACAAGTGTTTTTCATGCATTCACGTGTGCGAGTTGCCTGCGTCAAATCGCTTACCTCGTCCGCGATTCCCCCACGTCCCCTCACGCCGTAAAATCCTAACAAGCTATTCAGCCAACTAATCGGAAATCGATAGAATGCCAGAGTAGTCAATGCTTGGGAGGTCAGGGGCTACTAGGTCGGAGACTGAACTGACTACAAATTACATTTATTTCAATTATTGCTCTCTGCATACCCGATCCCTCCGACCCGAATTTCCAAGATATTCTTGGGCTCACCTTCAAACTTGATTTCACCTACAGGATTTACCAATTTGACGACCTTTATTGTGATCAAAATTTCATGCATAACACGAAGAGCTGATGAATTGATGTATAAATAATATCTGTAATGGTGTTGTTTTATCTTCTACTTGAATTGTCAAGTGATTTTTCGGGATAAGATACAAAAGCCAAGGAATCCATGGAGTTAAATTTTTCAAAACGTGGTAGTATGAACACTTGTCACATATGGCAAAGGTTATGAGCCGTTAGCACTTGACACCTTGGAGTGTGTTGTTGGTGTAAAAATTATCAGCTTAAAAAATATCTTTATCAAGTTGGCTCTAAAATATAAAATTTGACATTCGAAAAAGCGGAATTGCATTTTCCTTTACGGGTATCTAACGAAATGTAAGAATTGTATGGCGAATGAGGAATGCCTCTCAAAATTATGACACACAACTTTTTTGAAAATTGATCAGGTTACCTTTTATTTTTTTCATTTTCGGCTCTCTGATTTATAGTCACACCATGAGGTTTCCTTTTCATCAACTTCTTCTGAAAGAATACACTCATTTTCATAGTGAATAAAATTTGGCAGTAACTCCCTTTTGACCATAACAATATGGACTGCGTAAGTTCTACACGAATGAGAATCGCAGATTGTAGATTTCAGATTCTAGGCGCAACCTGCTCAGTGCAGTAAGTTCAAATCCACCGTCTACAATGTAAACACGAATTTAGCGAGCTCAAATTTGATTGAATCGTCGCTTTTTCTACGCTCATTAACACATTGTTAGACCCGTCGTGGTTTCAGACGTTGAGAGTCTAGCATAAGTTTCAGGAGTGTTGCACTAACTGTGCTGCAGCATTTCAAATCAGGGAACCGTAAACTTTTCTAGCCGCGTGCCGAAAGCTAACGAGCTGTTGTCCCCAACTGACGCTTTAATGACGTCTGTGTGTACCGAAAACTTGCGTGCATTAGGTGTATTTGAGCGATGTTCTATCGTGTTTATAAAACTTGTCGAAGAGATCATATAACCAAAACATTTGTACTGGAAACATCGTTAGCATTTCGGTATATTAATCTAGGTACACCGCAACCTAATTTATGGGCAGAGACCGCGTTCCATCATATCGAATCCCGAGTAGAAATTTTCAATTCACAGGATAAAAGTTTTCATTGGATGTTTCAAGTTATTAAAAAACCAAAAGTTCATCACAGAACAAAAAGTTTGAGGTAGATTGGTACTTGTTCTAAACTGAACACCTCCACAATTGCTATGAATTCTCATTCTCATTGTCATCGGGTGTTATTATGTCTTTAAAAAAGCATGCGGCGACTTTACAACCAATTAAAGCCAACAGTGAGTGCCAGAAACGGTTCGTTGTTAATTTCAAATTCTGCGGGCTGAGCCCGAAACTAATTTCTACTTTGAACAAGATCCTACGTTTAATAAAATGGTCTCCAAAGAATCCGGAAACTTGTTTCCAAGCCGAGAAATATAATCTAACGCGACTCAAAGCATTCCCAAGAATTTACCTTCAGCTATAAAAAATGAGAAACCATGACTAAAACCTTGTAATTCTGAACATCGCACGACGGTGTCATTTGTATAGAAATGCAAACGCCTCAACAAATCGATGCCCAATCACTGATTAATTATACCATCGAATTTGACCGTTCCTCATTAATTTCCAGCATTGGCGTTGCTACGGAGCAAACAGTAAATCCGACCGACGTAAAACACGGCATAGGCGAAGAGGGGTCGGGAGGTCCCGACGCCCATCGGGGGCGGCGCTTTGATTGGCCGGCAGACTTCAGCCTACTAGTGCAGCTCGACGTCGCGAAGGCAGGCAGGCAGGCAGGTATGTGACGGTGGTGGCATCGGCATATCCGAGTGCACATAAACCAATTTACATAACCGCGCAGCGTAATGCCTCGCATGATTAAGGGTATAATTCAGCGACCCGGCAATACCTACCTGCCTCTATTCACCGTCCGCACAACGTCGAGCCTCTCCTTGGCCGATTCTCGCGGCCGTTTCTCACAGCGACACCGGCGCCCCCGACCGGTGGCGTCTCCAACTACACAAGCCCATTTGCTACGGCTGATATAATGACGTCATAACGCTAATAACGTCGGGGCCAGCTGCAGTCGCGTCCTCTTCGTGATTCTGCATCACGGTGCTCGGATGACGCGGTGTTCGCGGATCTGTATACGATTATCTATGTATTTGCGTTACGCGTAGGTAGGAGAGACTTGCGCCTGGTATCGCAACGTCACGTGATTATCGGCTAATTATTATTACCGGACGTAGGTATCATTCATTGGTAATTGAATTAATGGTCCGAGCGTCAGTTATCCCTCGTAACGCAATGTTATTCCGCATTATTTGATACCATGTGCGGCGCTCGGTGCTCATCCAGATACACACGGCTGTGTCTACGTACATACACGACATGCTCCTACCAGCCGTATCGAGTGTCCATTATACGCCGGCTGGGTATGGGACACCGTTTCCTGATATAACCCACGCCCGGGAGGAATGGTTTTTAGTCACTGTCTCATTAGCTGCCCTGGAGGCTTGTGCTGTTGGCCAACGTGTATTACGTCTGCACGTGCATTATGGAGCCGGTCGAGGAAACATGTTCGTTCGGAATGGTGACGAGCGGTTATGTGACTTTTCCCCGCTGCGCGAAGGTTTAAAAAGCTCTGCGAAATTGTTGCTCCTTACTCGACACTTTTATTTTCATTTACTTTTCTGATATTCATAAAAACTGTAGAACACGTATTGTCCAGATTTTATGGAAATTCGACAATTTTTTTTTCACCCGAAAATTATTGTTAGGTTGGAAAAAAAAATATTGGATCAAAGTTTCCAGATCCTGTAAACTTTGCTGTATGAACTTTTATCATGCAACGCGGAAGAGTAGACTTCCAAATTAAACTACGACGAATTGGTAAACTGGATTATTAAAAAAATACCATCTTTTAGCAAAACGAAACGATTTTGCAACCTTCCCGATTGATCGTTGATTGGCTTTTAATCTATAAGCTCTTTCACAGGAGAAAAGAAACATGTTTCAAATGTAGACAAAAATTGCTGATAAGAATTCAAAATGTTGAATCAAATTGCTCTTTTAAAAAAAATGTAGAAAATGCATCATTTGCAATTTTCGTAATTTATTGTAAGATAAAAAAGTATTAGGTAGTTGTAAAAAAAGTGATATACATGAGAAAGGAAACTCCAATGAAGTATGAATTTGGAACTTTATCGGAAGCTGAGACATTTGGCCAAAAATTGTCTAAATTACCTTCAAATTATCATTTTTGGTTTGTTTTTTCAAGTTTCTCTCTTTGCTTGAAAATATTGCTGATACTAATACAACGTTATCAGTTGGGCTGAATTCAATCTGATATACTAAATCATAAGTAACTATAGTAACAAACATCACTACATGCCTTATACATCAATAATATAAACAAATATCTTGATAACGAGATATTGGATTTGACTAGCAATTTTTCAAAATATCACACGATCACTTGTAAGATTGAGAATTCTTCATCCTTTCTCCTACTGTATTTGCCCAATTTCTTTTTTCAAAATTAGATCTATGCTTGAATGAACGACAAGTTGCAATCCGGTTCGCCATTTTCATTATCGATTGAAAGTATATCAGGTATCTCGATATCTGGTCGATGCAATTCCGCAACCATAACCAAACTCATTCGAATACTGGGTGACCCATCCGCGGTCCCGTCCAGAGATGCGGTAGTCAGCAGGATGCCCGGTGCAGTGTTGGCTGGCATTTGAAACATCATTCCAGGCACGCGGTCGGCACGTCGCGTCGCTAGCTTCTCGGCCTGACCTCCGATGCACATTCGCCATCACCTCGAGTTATGCCCTGCAGCTTACCGCGGCTCGTCGAGGCGCGAAAAGCACAACCAACAGCAAGATGTGAGAGAGACTGGGAAAGCAGAGAAACAAGAGGCCGGGATTTGTGGACGCTGCTGCCTCAGTGACACGTGCCTCGATTATTCACTCGGTACCATCGCTGCGCAATTAACTTTTTGCTATTCTAAGGATTCTGCATTCGCAATTCACCGTTCAAGAAAGTCAAGTTCAGGTGTCGGTCGACGAAAAAATGCGTACCGATTTATACGCGTGCACGGACACCCGAATAACTAGAAATTTACCGAGAATTACATCGCGCTGATTAAAATTTCAATTACGAATATTGTTTCCGAAGTACAAAAATTCAATCTGCAATTGAGATGTTCTAACGGCAAATAAGTTTCTTCTATCGGTTTAAAATTTATTCTCAATAACGGAAAACAATTGTAATAAAATTGATGAGTTTTGAATCGATTGAATTTTTCTTCATTGGTGAAATTTTTAATTCGTTGTATCAATTATGTTTCGGGTTTCACATTCAAATGAAAACAGATGGATCAAAACTTTCTAGTCCGGCGTGAAAGTATTGATAGTGAATTATCTCATAATCCATCAATTGAAATAGATTATTTATCCCAGGAAAATAGCCGTATTTTTCAAAAACGTTACGTACAGCAGCACTGAAACACGGTACTGATAAATGGATTCTGACCCGTAATTTCAATGTATTCGATTTATCCGATTGAATGTTAGTTCAATAAATATCACGATGTATTCAATCTGGGTATTCAACTTTCATTCGGGCAATTTAAATATTATATACGTATTCGGAGCTGTTAATTTCCAATCACTAAAAATTCGACGTTTCAATCGAGTATAGATGTACCTTTTAAGTGAAACAATTTTTAAACCGTTCGTTACATATATATGAGAAAAAGCAAAAAAAATCTGTGCGTTAATAAAAAAAAAAAAAAAAAAAAGTCACCGGGTCTGAAATAGATCGTTAAAAATCTGAACAAACTTTTATACCGCAGTTAAATTTTACCAACAATTCTTTGAATCGGTATAAAATTACTCGTGAATAACAAAATAAATTCGGCAATCAAACTTCTTGACAATTTGCAAGAAAAAAAAAATCGTTCTTATTACCTTCCTTCGATGTTCTGTTAATTTTGATAGATAATTTTTGTTTCCGCCGGATAAAAATAGTACAAGAGAAAGAATCGCGACGCGTGTCTGTGCCAGGCAACACTCGGACAATTACAACGTACAGTTATTACCGAGCGATTAGTTATTATCACGCTGCAGTCTCTGCCGACTAGCAGGCTGCCCGACATGGCAATGGCGTGGCTCGTATATCACCGATAATAATATTGCGGAGCCGCTCGTTCGAGGCTCGTGCTTAACAACCTCAGTTGAACATATACACACGTTCGCGTGTGTGGCCTCCTGCATGTGGGTGCGTTATACGTGTGTAAATACCGTATAACATAATACACATCATATCCACGTTGCATTAAACTATATACATACATTTACACACGACGCGTATACACCCTTCAGACCAGAGTACAGATGACACACTCGGCCGCTCGTAAAGACCTCGTTAACCAGGACACGGCCACTCAATTTCAACGACAGAAATTATCGATGATTTCAGATTTTTATCATCGAAACGGTGGGATTTTATTTTATTTTTTTTTTTTTTATGGGAAAAAAGAGAATTTGGTTAATTTTCATCATAGACGAGAAAGGGACGGAGTTAAACTTTCGAAAACGCATGATTCTGAATTATTTAGTGGCGAAATTTGAGGTAAATTTTACGAAACAACAAAATTTCGAATCGTCCGAAAACCAACGGCTCCAAGATCGGAATATTTAGAAAAAAAAATTCCACCATATTGAACCGCCGTTTGAAATTTCGCAATCTGACTCCATATTCGTGGTAGCGACTCGAAAAACCTCACGGTACCAATTTTCATTCGAATCCGTTCATTCGTTCTTAAGATGTCATCATTTTTACTTGATTTTTTAGAATTTTGTTTTTTAAATAAGTGAAAGAGCACCGAATGAATCAAAGCCAAAATTCAACAAGTTCTAAGTTTGGAAAATCTGCGTTGATTAAGGCAAAAATCATCGAAATCCGGTAAAGCGTGATCAAGATATCTTCAGATAAAAAAATTGATCACATTGTGACATGCGTACATACCTGTCAATCATTAGTGGTGATTTTCTAAACTTCAAAACGTGGAGGTCTAGTGAAAACGCAACTTTTCATATTCGCAGTGATTACAGTACGTAATTTCCTTTTTTCTCCAAACGCAGAGAAGCAAGAAGGTAAAATGGGACGCGAAAATTGTTGAAATTGTAAATTTTGCCAAACAATAGTGAACGAAATGATGATAAGATTGCGACGATTACTAGACCGCAGCCTGTATGAAAGATAGAATACTGTTCATCCGTGTACGTAAGTACAGTCAAATACGATCTACCTTCGCAGCTCAACTCAACGTTACGTCTTCGCCTGCGACCTTTTCCTCCTTTTCCTCCTCGTCACCATCGTCATCATCATTCGTCCACTTTCTCATCCACTCCCCCCCTTCTGCAAATAGCAGGGATGAGGAAGATGCGCGTCAACGACAGACGACGGATTGTCAGAGGCAGAAATCCTTTTCATGCTCGTCAATTATTCGCTTCCAGATCCGCGATTAGATTCGTCTCAAAGATACGGTTACGCGGATACGTATGGAGTTGTGCAATTTTCGGTACATCGCGTCGTGTTTCGTAATTGTATAATAACAATTTTCAAAAAATTGGCGGAACAGATGCAACCATCACAATATTACATCATAATTGTTTTGAGAAGGTGATATTTTAGTCTAGCATAGAGGAAAACACGTCAATTTATACGATTTTGGAACTTGTAATTTTCAAAATGACAATACAAATGACTCAAATTAAATTAAACAAATTTTTTCCTTGCTCTGTACACTAACACGCGAGCTCACATCGCACCACATACACTCGGAAAACAATTTGGTCGTAAACAATGTTTTAGGGTTACGTGCATCCGAACAAACATTATTTTCGCACAACCAAAAAGTTTGGCTGATCATATAGTACGCAGAAAACAAAACGTTACAGCAATGTCTAAGAAAAGGTTTCACATCACAATCCCGTAGATTCTGTTGCGATTGCGAAACCAGATTTACACAGCGAAATCGTTTTGTACAGATTGAAAAATGATTGTTCAATTGTTGTAGCTGATAAAATTATCGTTTGATTATAATTTATGCCGCATAATAAATTATGTGCCACATCATTCAGTGACAAAGAAATATGCCATTGTGAATTGAGAGGCTGATTCGATGATTTAGTTCTGCTGATTGTACTAGACAGATGCCTGGAGCTCCTCCTAATAACTGCTCGTCTTACTTCTCTCGCGAGAAAGGATTTTTCACTCGTCACCGAATATTTTGCCACTTTAAAATTTTTTCTCAATGATGTACGATGTAACATTGTATTTTATAGCGGTAATCAATTAGTAGCTCTCATGATTTCGTAAATTTGACTAATCTTTATCCACCAAATAGATTTAGTGAACTGTATGAAGCGACTTGGTTAAATTGATTGAATTAATATTGAGATTTTGTATTTATAAGTATATTTTCTACAATCAAATATTTAAGCGATCTTGAAAAAATCATTGCGGTAATTTTGATATTTACAAGAAAATATCGCGTTCCCAAGAGAAAATTTACTTCAAGATGTGTCTAGAAATTGATTTTTTTACAAAATCAAAAAGTTTTCTCTGACTGTACAAAAAATGATTTAAGATCAGCGCAATGGGCGAATCATGTATTTGTTCGAATAAGAATTTATCTACAGGTTGAAGTTTGTAAAATTAACATAACGATGAATTTTTAGGAAAACTCGATATATCGCAACATTGAGATTATCTAATATTCAGTAAACCATCATACAAGATTGAAAAACTGATTTTAGCAAATGAGACTATTTCCAACTCACAATTTTGCTATACATACAGTAATTTTTGTTCAAGAAAACAGGCCACGAAGCTCCAATTTCTTTTTTCACGGGAATAAAATTTCAACTGTCAATAAGTTTCGTGCCTGTTTATATTGATATAGTATTTATCAAGTTTTCAAAATTATTGATTCAAATCTCGTCAAACATTGGTGTTCGTCAAAGAGCTCTTTGCGGTCACAATAATTTCAAAGCTTTCCTAGCGGCTGTGAAAATTTATTCGCGTATCGTCACGTTAACGTTACCGACGCGTCATTCAATCTCGCGATGATTAATCAACATTTAACGAGGCAACCTCGCGAAAACTGATTAGTTCTCCGTTGAGACGAAGTGTCTGTCTTTATTTTTTTTTTTTGTTTTCTTTTTCTTCTTCTTTTCTTTTCGAGAAAATAAAGGAAAGATGTTATACTGCATCGAGGAGTAATTTCGTCGACATTTCGAAGCACCAACGCGACGTGTTTCACGGACAAGAAACGATCATAATATACCAACGGTGAGGGGAGGGGGGGGGGGGGGGGGGGGAGAGAAAACGCCGACGGAATAGCAAATTCGATCGTCCGAGGATCTAGAGGATCAAAAGGATCAAACGGGTGACAGGTTACATACATTGTCGAACGTGTAAGTGAGCCGGGTGGTGCAGGTTTTTAGATTTATCCTGCTGCACGCGCGTAACACGCCTCCAGGTATAACAAGACAGGGAACAGGTAGTCGACGACTAACTGGGTCTTCCCTCTTCCCGATTCCCGATTCCTCCCCTCATCCTCTAGTGTTGGATCTCCTTCTCTCCGCCGGCTGAGTTTCAGCCATACTTTCGTTATCTTTCTTTTTCCCGTCCGTGCGTTGGTTCGTTTTTTCGTACTTTTTTCCTCGTCCTTTAATAATAAGATAGCTGCTGTTGCTGCTGCTGCTGCTTCGGATGCTGGCGAGGAGAGGAACGCGAGAGGTGTTCCAAGAGGCGAGACAAATCGCGCGGACGGGACTTTTGTGTCCGGTTGAAGAATCCGGGGGAAAGGAAGAAAGAAAGAGAGAGAGAGAGAGAGAGAGAGAGAGAGAGAGAGAGAGAGAGAGAGAGAGAGAGAGAGAGAGATAGAGAGAGGAGGGTATAAAGAAAATAAGAAGGGTATAAAGAAATAAAAGTCCCGTCCCTATGGCGAAGAAACGGCATTCACTGTTTGCTCGATTTTTAATTTTCGATACCTGCAGCGCGAACGAATTTCGACGCCCGGATCCATTTAATCTACGTTAATTAAACCTGCGGCTGCAACGTCGACGGAATCTGTAGGTATTTTTCACCTGATCGAGGCCCCCACGGCCATAATGCATCATGGGCGCCTGAACTCTCCTCGAAAACCAGTTTATTTAATCGACGCTTTCATACGCTTCTCGGTACTCCACCGTGCAATGATTTACAGAATATATATGTCGGAGAATGGCCAATTATCACTTGCGAACTTTGTTTTGTGTCTTGCGTGTGGGACGCATGTTAAACCGTTTGTTTAACAAGAAAACTCCGAACTACGATCGGTACAAGTTTTTTTTTTTTTTAATTGCATCATTTTTTACCAAAATTTTGTCAATTTTAGAAACCGCGCGATTTATTCTCAGCTTCAGACTATATAGAACCATGACGTGGCAATGCCGAATAGTGCGAATAGTATGTGTGAGTGTTTGGTGAAAAAATGAAGAAATTTGCAGTGAAAATGATACATTGCCCATTAATTTCGATGACATAGCCGGCAAATTTTTATTTTATTTTTATGGACCTCCCTATAATTGAGTAAAGTTTTTTAGATTCGACAGTAACTACGAGTAGGTACGTTGATTTAAAAAATGTCCGGATTTTTGATATCGCGTAACGAAGAACGTCATAATAACGTGAAAAGCAAAGATTCGTGTTATCTGCCAAAAGACTGAGTTTCAGCTTATTGTTTAAACGAGTATCGACCATATTTCAAATTTCGAAGCTCAAAATCAGTTACGCAATATATTCAACAGCAAAATAGTTGCATGTGAAAAAATCTTCTCCAGCCTAGCGGTGAAAATTTTGTCGTCACATTTACTCTACTAAATAATACATTTCACAGTTCTAGCTGAAATGTTTTCGCTATTAATTGAATTTTTTTCGATCAAAAACGTAGTGTTTGAAATTTCCGCACAACAGTTCAAAATCTGTTGCAATTCGGAAAAACTGTTTCTTCTCACGACGTATTGACATCGCAAATATAGTTTTCGACGATTCAACGAAACCTTTCTCCCAGATCTCGTGAACAGTGACGATGATGGTAAAAATGAGCATGTTAATAATAACGGTAATGATCGTTGGCCTAACCTGTGTCTCCGTTACGTTGAGTAGTTTCGCCATCTCCGCCCTCTCCGATGAGCTAAGATATTTTTTTATCTCGAACTGCTTTTCAAGCTCGAATATCTGCCTCCCAGTGAACGTCGTCCTCGCTTTTTTCTTCTTCCTCTCGGCCTCGCTGGCATCCTCAGCTTCACTGGTCACCCGCACGTCTCCCGCACCCCCGCCCTTAACAACCGGAAGTACCTCCTTCACTCCGGTATCGAGTTTCTTCCGCTTTGCAGGCGGCGTCTTGGCTATCTGAACACCACCGTCTGTAAACAAATACGAAAATCGTACAGATTATAACTCGTTGTTATCGTTGTTGTTGGTTGGAACACGGTTTTCACTTTATCGCATGATTTAACGCCGATTCGTTTCGTGAAATTGACGCTTTTGGGGCCGGGGTTGAAAATCCCAATTTTTTGGTGGCGAAATTTAAAGTAAAATAAAAAATCAAACTCTGACGCAACAACAAAGTTTCGAATGATCCGAAACCTGACGCTCAAAGTGCCGAAAATATAAAGTTCTGAAAAGGCGTCAAAGTTCGGAAAGTGCGAAAATGTGAAGATTTAAAAATCCCAGACATCGAAATTCCGAATGATCGAAAATTTTCAGTTATGCGATTTTCTGGCTTGGTGAAATTTCATCACTTTAACCTTTATTTGTTTTGGACGTTCGTAATCCTGGTCATTCTGATTTACAGATTTTCACATTTTTTGAACCCACTCGTTGAGTAAACTGCGCCGCGTGTGTATATTTTAATTTTCGGAAATTCGCTCTATCGTAACTTTTACAATTCGGAACTTCAAAAACTCAGACATCAATTATCTTTATAGCCTTATAGTTACGTTGAAAAATGATTGCAAAATATGCGCAGGTAAAAGGATGAGATCAAGTTTAATTAAATTCACTTGAATAAAATTCATCAGGATTATACGATCAGTCAGTGTAAACGTGATTCTTAGAACAAGAATTATGCCAAAGAACGTAAAGCAAAAGTATAGCTCTCACGATCAATCTTACCAACGAATTGAAACCTTTGGTCCGGTAAATGATTTTATTTAGCTACGTTCTATTTCTTAAAAATAGTTCAAAATCACTGTTTCTAAAATATTACCAAATAGGCGGCACGATTCTTGGTTATTTTATGTGGCCAACAAGTCCACATCAGCAAAATGTTGACTTACAACACTTGCATTGCGAACCCGTCGTAAGAGTACTCAAAACACTGTAACATATTTTTCGATTACGATAAAAAATAAAAATTAAAAATTGAAAAAAAAAAAAAAAAAAAAACTGCATATACAGTGATATTGACCAGCAACTTTCCCTCCGTGATGCAACCGTGAAAAGCCAACCCAACTCATGTTCCCCACAGCGTGCACGAGTCGCCAAGTTGAGTCTGAAAAGCCCGGTTTGCCCCCAATTTGTCAAACCCGAGTGAAACCGGTCGGGCCGATAAATTCCTATAAACTACATATATATTTCCGTAGATCTTTTTCCGGCAATACCGAGGGCCGTATAAGTAAGCATTCTCCCACCCTGTAACCGTTTCGAGGGTAAAACCTATCGATCGGCAGGTATATCGCCGTCCGGCAATTCACCCTAATTAGCGCGAAGCTTGCATTAATAGGATCAAGTTGGAGGGTATCCGACGGCGCGTATAGACAGACACACACCAGAGCGAGAAGTGGGAGGAGGAGGATGAGGATGAGGGGGGCAGGCAGGTAAGCCGTGTAACGACGTGGCCGCTTGCGCACAAAGGCCTGGGTCATCGGCGAAGGGCGGAGAGCCAACATGATCGGTTTTCGCTCGCTCGCTCGCTCGCTCGCGTCGCGTTCGCCTCGCCTCGCCTCGCTTCGCTCGCTCGCGCGTCGCGTTGAGTCGAGTCGCGTTGCGTCGAAGCGGAGCGGAGTGGGGCGCAAACCCCCTTTGTTTGTAGTCGCCTCGCAGCCTCGTGCTAACAGTTCTAATCGCTAATCGATGATGACGGCCCGTGTCGAGCCGCCCGCTTATATGTATACGCAGGCAGTGAGCTTGGCTACGCCTCGCTGATTGCGAGTGGAAGCTGCTAGGCCAGCCGAGTGAGAGGGTATAAAAAAGTTTCGTAAGCTATCGATGCAATTATTTGTCAACCAGATAGCTGCTCGGGTTGACGGGATCGCTGCTTCCAAGCTTTCCGTGGTTGGGTGGAAATTCCGAATTTGAAAATTTCCGAAAGCGCCGAATATTGAAAAGACGAAAGTTCCGAAAGTCCGTAGATGAGAATATTTAAAAATCTGAAACATCGAAAATCCGAACGATCAAAGCTTTTCGGTTCTGTGAATTTTTGGGTTGGGGAAATTTCACCACTTGATCTTTATTCGTTTTGGATTTTCGACATTTTTATGTTTGCATTCCTGGTCATTCTGATTTTTTACACCCAGTCGTTCGAAAAACGACGCTGTGCGAGTATATTTTAACTTTCGGAGTATTGCTGTATCGAAATTTTATTCTTCGAAAATTTGCTCTATCGGAACTAGAACTTTTGGAATCTGGTATTCCGGAAGTTTGAGCCGTCGGATTCTTCACTTCAAGTTTCGCCATCGAATGATTCGGAGTTAGGCGCTTTCCGAACTTTTCAAATTCGAAATTTTGAACCCCGCCCTTCATGCAGGTTCCTGCAGGGTATACAAGTGCATTGTACGTTCGAATTCATGGCAAATATTCTGCCGATTATCACACTTTATTACATTTTTTACTTTATAGAAATTTGACTTTCGATTAAACCTGAACTACTTGGGTGAAAATTTTCCTTCGCTCCGACTGAAACGATCAGTAATTCGCTAGAAGAGGAATAATTTATTCAAATCATTATATCATTCAACTGTACGGTTGATTGAATTTATGAATGATAAGATCTGTGTTCTTGAATCACAAAAAAAATTTAATTATACCGTATAATGTATCATCCGTTTCACCGTTGGATTCGAACGAATGCCAAGAATTCGGAATACTTTTAACACTAAACGTATTATAATCAGTCGCAAGAAAATCGTTAAAATTCAATTTTAACGAAAAATATTGGAAAAACATTTTTGAATTCTGTTAACCGGGGTACAATCACGTGTTTAAATGAGAACGAAAATAACCGTTAGCTTAATTGGAAATTAAACGATTCGAATGGAAAGACGCACGTGCGTTCCTTTTATTATTATTCGTAAATATGTATATAAAGTAAAATATCCCGAACTCAAAGGTGTTTGCAAACACATCAGAAGTCACCAAACAACCGTGAAAACAAGTCGAACAACATATTTAAGTGGTGAAATAAATTAAAATTATTACAACCGATACAACGCAGTTTTAAATATAGGAAAAATATTCATAAAAATTAAAAACAAACTTAATCGCAACTCGAATCTTACACTCAGAACAGACGTATCAATAATTTTAGAACCCGTATAATATGCTCGGTATAATCACGCCGTTAATGAGATATTGAAAATACGAAAAGCATATCGCACGATAAGATATTTTTTCAGGCACATAACGGTGAAAATTTTTCGTTTACCCGAGGGCGTGAAAATTATGGTTCGACTACACGGTAAGAGAGAACGGACAGAGGCGCGTGCCGTGAATTTCCCTCCTTTGATACGGGTACCTTTACATAATAGTAATGGATTGCTACTTCAACAGGCCGCGGTCCTCTTTCCTGCTGTGAATGGTAATTGCCTCAAGAGAGAAATAGAGAGAGAGAGAGAGAGAGAGAGAGAGAGAGAGAGAGAGAGAGAGAGAGAGAGAGAGAGAGAGAGAGAGGGAGGGAGGGAGGTTCTTCGTTCGACAAAGATTAAACAATCTACCTCTATTTGTCTTGTAGTTTCACGTAGCCGCAAAAGGTAACGCTTAACCAAGTGTTGACAAATTATTTGTCGTTTTGTTCATTTCAGAACAGTAAAAAAACGAATAATATAAGAAATGTCATCATAAAATTTCACGAAAGAAAATGTAATGTAGATTTTACATCTGTGGTGTTTAACGTCTGGCCAGCACTTTTTTGGTGCCAAATCTACATCAATATTGTGATAGATCTATCTAAGCATATTGTAACTCTTATTACCGGATTTGTAACTCTTCGTTACCGGATTTGTAATCTTGCCGCAATTGCTGTAGATTTTACACCAAAAAGGTGTTGCAATTCTTAGAAATAAGTATATTCTTGAAGTGGACCATCTTTCGAAGTCTAGAAAAACAAAAACAAAACACAATAAACAAAGTTTTTCGATGCTGAATTTTCAGCTGTATTGTTCTGAAAATGGAGTTGATGATACAGTTAGTAAAAACTTATTTCCAGCTAAACTGAGATTCGGAAAATACTTGTGGAATTAATTCCACGAAATGGACTTATGGACTATTTGTACATTGACAATATGGACTAATGTACGAACCAAGAAAGCATACAAATCATTCTCTGAAAACACTCATTCCAATTCTGAAGAACTGATAAAAATAAACAACCAATAAAAGCTTAAAACCATATCTTCGATGTAATTCACCACCCAAATTCACTGTTGAATTCGTTCCGTTTGTTACAAATTATTCGAAAATCAGTAAACCAGACTGAAATAATTCCATTCTTCGGCTTATTCATTATCAGGTTAAATCTGATTGAAACATAAAAAAGAAAATCAACATAGGTATCAGAAAATAGAAAAAAAAAACATCTTTTGGTAATTGAGCTAGTGTAGTTGCAAAATATCACGAGTAAATAGTTACACCGCGCAACGTGAAGGAAAAATAAAAGAGGAAAAAGTAAAACGTGAAAAAGTCAGCGTCGAAGAAAAACGTTAAAGTTCAAAGTGAGCCTGGAAATTAATTGGCGCAAAGGAGAAAACGAGGATTATCTTTGTGGCAAATTAGCGATAACGACCAGCATTGTTCCTTGGTTAGGTATAGACTGCAGTGATTCACTAAACATGGCGTCCGATGCGCAGCTAATTCATTCACGGGCCCAGAGCGCAATAATTCCGAGCATTTTGATAGGCTCTTGAGCGTTACAGTGCGATGCGATAAATACATTAGAGCGGTGAAAAGAGAGAGAGAGGGAGAGTGAGAGGGAGAGAGAGAGCCTGGTATACCTTACCACGCGAATTTATCTTTCCTGATTAGCGTAACATTGTTTCACGTAGGCTGTCCACGCTCAGCGCCGACGCAAGCGAATTCGCGATTCGCTCGAGCGAGCAGCAGGCGAGACGCGGACCGGAAAAGAGGAGAAGAGTTTGATGATGCAGCGCGTCTCGCGCTTTTGCCAGCGAAACAAAAGGCGCTGTATTATATACGTTTACTTATATTGTACACCGCAAACGGCGAGTAATTATAATATTATTCCGGAAGGCTCCGAGGATGAAAGAAGAAAAACTTGAGATAAAGGGGGAACGAAGCTAGGAAGAAATTTGTGCGAGAAACTGGGAGAGAGAAGGAAAGACTATTGTTTCATACCGCTGACTCTGTATTGCGTAGAAAAATGAAGTGCCGGAGGAAATTCAAGTTCAATTTAGCGATGGTTAAAAGATTTAAAACAATTTAATTGGAGAAACTTTTTTACGAGGTTAAACATAGTTACGTTATCGTAACGAAACATTACGGGGAAAAAAAAATCACTACTTTCTTCATTTTTCAATGATTTTCAACGAAGTAAGATTTCGAAGTATATGTGTATTTTTACTCGTTACGGTTTACCGAGTTTCGAACAATTCCAAAATCGCGAAATAACGATTTTTCCTCAGCGTGAGTCGTGACGATAACGTTACTAACTTCGATATGATAATATTTGTTCCTGCTGTTAAGTCAGGCTAAATTTTATACCGAACGAACGTAAATTTGCAAGAGTAAGAAACTTCGTAGATTATTGTAGCGAACGTTTACGTATAGCAGATACACTTTCGGGGTATAGGTGAATATACAACTGAAACGTAATTACTCTCAGAATTTCTTCTACACGGGATGATAAATTGTTCAGAATCAATTCGGTTTTTCATCATAATTACAGGTAATTTTATACCCTTCGGAGAAACGTCAAAATTCCAGGACGAGTCGGAAAATTCATTACCGAAACGTCGGAAATTTTTTTCAGTCTAATCTTCAGTGACAACGTTTCATTCGATTTATAAAATAAGATTTGAGTTAAGGTATTTCTCCATTTTTTCCAACATTAACAACTTTTCAATTTACCTATCGCAACATCGTACGAATAAATTTTCTTGTATCTAATCAATCAATATTGGATAAGACAAATAAAAAAAAAAAAAAACGTTCAATTCTTTCGGCACAGTTAAGAAAAAGCGTGATTAAACTTGCAGTGTGGACACTTTGACCACCGTACAAAAAAAAAAAAAAAAAAAAAACAAAGAATGTTATTCAATGATTCAAACATTCTTTTACCAACGAAAAAAAAACAAATCTTTTCGTGCACTATTAATCGGGTAAATGATTTTGAGTTTTAAAAAACGTTACCTAGGGTGCCCAAGTCCGAGGTGCCTAAAGGATGTCGACACGTCGTTTTCCGATCAGTTTACGATCGACGAATGAATCGGAGCAACCCCTACAGGTCTGAGGGATCAGGCGATGGTCAGGCGATCGGAAATGACGTCAGGCGAGGCTCGTTAGCCGTAGAGAATAGCGGAGGGTAGGTAGTTTCTGGTACGGATTAGCAGTTGCTACGGGTGGCCGGAGGTACGTAGCAGGTAAGTTTGCGTAGGTGTAGAATGTAGATGGACGCACGCAGGGTACGTGCAGTGGTTGTGCGGGAAGCAAACGCTCGCCGTTGTAACGATAGCCGCTCAGCCAAGAGACCATAAACGCGAAACACGAGGCTCTACACCGTCGATGATTGGTTTACCCTCGGTAAACCGTCCGACTCTCCTCTGTTCCGTTCCGTTCTGTTCCGTTCCGTTCCGTTCCGACCGGGCAACCGATCGACCTACCAGCTCTCACCACCCGACCGTAAACACCGCGGGGAAATGGCTAGATTGGCCTACGTACGTGCTGAATTAGTTATTGGGAGCGAGGGAGAGAGAGAGAGAGAGAGAGAGAAAGAGGGGACGCGGAAGGCGATCGACTCGCCCGGAAGACGCCGGGAACGATTTTTCTTTTTATAATTTCACCTCGATTTTCAATTTCCTCTTGCAATGTTACTCGGTTTGACAAAGGAAAGAAATAAGTCGGTAATTTGGCCGAACTTGATGGAACTACCCGCTTGGACATGCGTTTCGAGTTCGTAAATCATAAGCAAATGAGATCTTTTATTTTATTTTATGGTGATTTTTTTCATTCGAATAATGTAAAAGTTACTAGACTCATTGACGACAAAATCTAATCAGTTCTTATCCAAAAGGATCCACGTCGATTGATACCGAAAGAATCGAAATTTGTTGATCCGTTCTCGAGATATAGTCGTTTTTTATTTTGTTTTTCGTAACTTTGCTGTCCGAATGATTTCAAAAGTACTGAACCGATGGAAATATAAAATCTAATCAGTTTCAAGTTTGGAAAAGACGCGTCGATTCAGATCAAAATCATTAAGATCCGATAATTTCGGGGTGATTGGAGAGTTGAAAACAGAACAAGAAAAGCTATTATTACCATCCCGGAAAGGAAAAGTTGACTTCTCGATAGACCTCCAGGATTTAAGGGAGCTGGATGGCCAAAAATCTAAACCTTTTATTAATTTTATTGAACGATGATCGTACATCTAGTGCTTATCAAATTATTATATTTGTGAGCTTAAAACATATTTACGAACAAAAGCGAATGTATTCAATTATACTTTTTTGCAAACCGTTTAAAAATTGTTAAAAATCGAGCAGATTCGTTCGGTTCCACTTTTCCACGATGGCTCGTTGTAATCGAAAATTATTCTCTATCAAGGGACGAAAACAAATTTTCTTTCTTTTTTTTAGTAGTCAATTCAATATCGCTACTTGTTGATCGCGATTACCAATATCCGTATGCAAAAGTGTTCCAACGAATTTGTAGAAAATATAAATCGAACGAATCTATCAAATGTTTCAACAACTTTGATACGATTAGAAATGAAGCATTCGTATTTTAAAGTTTTCTTCTCCACTCCAGTATTTTCTATTTTTTTATTTTTAAAGAGATATTCAAAGCTTACGTATATAATAATTTGATGAATACTCAACGTACGATTATCGATTTCTTAGCCAATCAACCTTCTTCTATATCAAATATGACACATTGAGTCATTTATTTAACGTCTCAAAAGTCTATTTTACTTTGATAATTTTTGTAAATTCAATCTCCCTTTCCCTTAATCGGAGACTAACGTTGAATCGAAGGTGTTCGATGCTTCATTACGGATCGTATCGATTTCGAATCGCGCGTATATGACAAGCACCTCACTGTTTCTTTGCGATGTTCGTTATAAAAATGTATTTAAATCGTGACAAAAGTTGTTGAAAATTGCGAAAACTTAACTCCTGTATTTTCCTACATCCCTAAGAGAAGATCGTTGTTATCTTCGTCTGGTCTGCTAATGATTTCGAACACGGCGCTGCATCGTTAAGACGGATCATCTCATAATGGTGGCAATTAAAGTTTAATAACATTCTCCGCAAGCAAGTCGCGGAACCCGCTTGATCGTTCAGTTTGCCTCCGTTAACGGTCTATCTCGCCATTATACGTGTATACACACCGTGGCACACTCGTTTCTCAATTCGTACCAACACCATTATACGACATTATACAGATATAATACGGATAAACGACCTGTGGAGCTAATTACTTGGCTGTATGGTAAGTTGCCTCCTGCCACGTATCTATAAGCGTTAATATCTCACGTGGAGAGTTAAAATACGAGCAAGTCTGCGTCTATATCGTAGATAAACTTTCCGGTAAAAATTCCACGGAATGGAAATTATCGACGCCTAGTCTGCGATTGTGCCTGTGTGTGTGTGTGTGTCTGTATTAATGAATAAAACAAGTTCCGATCAAGGCAATAATTAATTGGCGTGGAGAAAAGCTGTTCTATTTTTTACAACGTTTTTCATTTATTTCCTGCATCTATCTTTATACTGTCGCTTTTTTTAAAACTCAATTACAATCATATGTTTACCGGTATAATCGATGTTCAATGCGTATAACATAATGCTCAATCACATTATGCCCGCTGCAGTATTGATCGATGTATTCGACAAGCATTTAATTTGCTTGTGTCAGTGAGAGTGAAAATTTCCCTGACGGTAATAATTTTAATGGATTATCCCTGATGCTAGATAAGGAACGTATTCAACCACCCACAATAATCGATGTAATAGACGTTCTGCAGTGATGGTACTTATTTCGAAGGTACCATTTCTAGATTTCGGTTTCCGACACTTTAAAATATCGTTCGATTCCTGCCTCAAATATGATGTTTGAAAGAGTTGCAAAATTGAGATTTGAACGTTCTGAATAAAAATTTCTCGGGTCATTGTCTAATTATCGTCGTAAAGAAAATAAAACAAAAACAAATTACAGAATGAAGCACGAAATTTGATGAATACGTTAAAGAGAAATTTCGAAGTGTAGAAAGTCTTTGGTATTTAACCGCATTGACGAAAAATTTGATGCAATCGAACAGTCGGATGAATTTTCGTCTTATATTTCGTACATTTTATGGTAAAACAAATTGGATACGAAAGAAGAGCAACACGATTTCACGGGATTGGAATAGATATACTTCAAGAGAGTCGGTAACAATTACGTGCGATGTAATCCGAATGGGTATGCAAAAATGCGAATAAGCAATCATAATACGTTAACAGCATCATCAGCAAAGCACACGGAATATAATGCTGCGTCGCTTATAATGTATGACGTGCTAGGGGAGGAGTGGTTATGAAAGAGAGTGAGAGAAAAGAGGAGGAGGGAGAATAAGAGAGGGAGATTAACCATCAGAGCAGCATGGTTGTGGCGTAACGCGTTGCTCGTTCAAAGGCGATTACTTAATTGAACCAAACAGAACTCAACCCAATAATCCACCACGCGTTTCAACGTCAATTATCCAACAAGCGTATATTGGTTATTTATACATTCTAACGAGCGATCCAGCGTTTCTTAAATAACCCATTGCGTGCATGCACGAATCTCAACGTCGCGGCGTCGTCGCAAAATAAATGCAGTACGCAAACCGCAATCGCACATCCGATTTCGAACACGTGAGCAATTTCGAAAGTTCTTTTTTTTTCTACTTCATAACCTGACCCAGGCTCAAGTGATGATCTGAGCGACTAACGCACGCAAACGTAATTTCAGGTAATGAGTCAACTTTGACAGGATGAGAAGATAAATGAATCTTACAATTTCGGTCGGAAAATTGGATTAAATTTCTCGGAAATATAACTGTGCGTGATCAATGAACCGAAACATATTTGGGAGAGCAGTCTTCGATTCTGATATCTTTAAAATTGTCCAGAGATCAAATGAGATGCATATATACTCTAAATTGGAATTAAATTACTCTTCGTCGCGAGACTAATTGAAAACAATGTTGTAACACAGTTTTGAACCTGAGTTTTGAACAAATAAAAATTTACCTATGTTGATAAGTAACTATATTAATTTTGATATTAACAAATAACGAACAAACGTGAACACGACGTAATGCGGGATACAAAGTAACTGATTGATCATGCAATTCGCGATGAAATTCTTCAGCCGAATTTGTTATAGGATGGAGCTAAGATACGAGCTCAGGTAAATCTGTTTATGAACGTCGCGTGAGTCTGTCTTGGCTGCTCCAGCCGGAGAATAAGCTTCGCATTACCGCGTCTCAGCACTTTGTTCTACCGGAAGAATGCATTTTTGTCTTCTATACTTTTCGTATCAAAGTGCGAACACTGATACGGATATAGGATGAGAGTCGTCGCGGACAATAATAAGAGTACACGGAATCAGATGAAAAGTAGAAATGTACAGGGTATACCATTTTTCGTGGAATGCTCGAGGTATTAGAACAGCAATAGATTTTTAACCACCGGTGAAATCGCTTTTGAGAAATTTCACTTTTTACAACGATACGAAAAAGGCGCAACGTGAAGAAAGAAAACCGTAACCCATACGGAGGAATTTTTAGTTCCGGTTCCGCTCAGTCCTTAACTGTTTTGATTTTTTTACCAGAATAGAAAAATATAGTTCCAGGTAGAAAATGAAAATTAGTTTTCTAGCTGTTACCGGAAACTCTGTATCCGTTACTATTCTTTCACCGTTACTATATTTTCTAGTAACTGTTGCGAAGATTTAATGCTCGTGCAACGATAAATTGACGTTAAAGCCTCGTTTAGCTAAAAAAGTAGAGTAAACCTCACAAATTGATTTTGCGTTGCAATAACCAAAAAAGGATCGACGATAGAGCAAAATGGTTACGTTTACGTCGTTTTTCGTAATCCCAACAACATTCAAACAGTTTTCTCAACGATACCTGTTTTACTGAATTTTTCCAGTTACTGTAACAAATGAAATTTTTCTCAGTCTCGAGTCGTGATCGCCGAGCAGCATGCGTGAGTTATCACAAAGCGTTTCTCCCCTTCGCCGCGGCTCGTATTCCTGTGTGAAAAGACGAGGGGTGCGAGGGAGCGGCCACGAGGTTTGAGGAAGATGAAAACTAATTAGTTCAGGATGTCATGGACGAAGAGAGCGGGAGCTAGGATGCTAGAGGTTGAGCTTGAGCCGGAGCGCGTCAAGTGGTAGATCCGGACGGCGATGATGCCGGGGGGTTGAAAGGTGGGTAAAAGTAAAGGAGAGGAAACGCGGCTTTGTGCGGAAGCTCGGTGCACGCCTCGAGCTTCTTCAGGGTTGGATTGGTAATTATCGCGAGCCGGGGACTCCGGCTAACAAGGGAGAGCCTTACCTGCTCGCCCTCTTTCTCGGGGGCTTCCTTGATCCGTGAGCTTCACTTTTCCGCCGCAGTGGCGCGAGGCGCGAGTCGGGCTGCGGCGCTGGCGTCGGTGCGGCAGCCAGAGGAGCATAAGCGTAAACACGCGTGAGTGTCTTCTTGGGGCCGGGCTTAAGCCTCCGCGCTCGGTAATTACGCCCGTTCGCGTTTATGTATCTTTACCGGAGCATGCGGAGGAACGAGTGTAACTCTCGCCGTTCCAGAGGGAAGAAGAAGTAGCCAAGAGGGAAGCGAAGAAAGAGAATCTCGGAACGGAATTACGCCGACGTGATTCGTCATCCGATGACGACACGCGCGCTTCTCAACGAAACTCGCATCATATACCCATATGTGAGCTCATCTGTTGTAGGGTTAATTTTATTCAATTAGCCAAGCACGTCGTCCTTGCATGAGGCTGAAGTTAGTAACGTTGAAGTAGCGATACATCGGGAGAAAAAATTATTATTGGCCAGTTTTATGATTACTTTCAAGGAGTTTGCTTTTCGGAATTAGTGTATATTTTTTTTATGACGGTTTTAGTAAATTTCGGAAAGTCATGAGGATGCGAATTAGCGATTTTTCCTAAACATGTTTATCACTTCATGGTCATGTCCTTTTCACTTTGACACGCAAGA
The DNA here is from genome assembly GCF_021155785.1 of Neodiprion fabricii. Taxonomy (NCBI): domain Eukaryota; kingdom Metazoa; phylum Arthropoda; class Insecta; order Hymenoptera; family Diprionidae; genus Neodiprion; species Neodiprion fabricii. Next base: position 23,626,877 of record NC_060243.1, read on the forward strand.
TCTCATCGTCGACGCCATCGATGCTATTACCGAGGGTGTCGACGAAACTTTTGACCATTTGAACGTGTGATCAGCTTCGAACTCTGATAGTTTGGAGATTAAAGTCGGATACGTACATTTCTTGCAAAGTCGAAAGGTTGGACTGCATTGAGGAATTCAGAACGTTTCGTAAGCCTGTAATCGCAGTTCATTAGCTTTCTGAATGTTCTCTCTCTCTCTCTTTCTCTTCCGTGATTCCGTCCACCTATCTCTAACAGGATTTCGCTACTTCGGCGTGTAAGCGAATGAGTTAAGGAACGCGCAGTTCTCTCGAAGTGGGTAGGTATCTTCAAATTGGCTGAGACACGAAATAGCACCGTGTTATAGACGCGCGAATGCATGTATGTGCCGACTAAACTGAAACTGAACTTAGACGTGGTGCAGCAGGCGAGTTAACGAGCCGAACGAACGAACGAGTGAGTGAGTGAGTGAGTGAGTGAGCCGCCTACTCGCATACCTGAACCTCTGCATCCTTATTTTCCCATTGCTAGAATAGCTACAAATTACCTTCTTAGTTAGCCGAAGGCGTTCGACAGTTCACTGCACAAGCATAGCCGCGTGTGCATATGCATGAACGAGTGAACTGGCGAGATAAAACGAATACCGAGTGAGCATGCGAGTGTACAAGGTGTCGAAAATATTCGCAATGATTAATCGAAAATGTTCTTGTTCGTCGTAGAAAATCATGGATGAATAGTGTTTGTCGATTTATCTAGGATGTTTGGCAGGTGTCGAAGCTCTAAAAGTCACGACTATACCGGACTGTTTTCACGTATTCACCGTGCTTGTCAATAGGGTACGTTATATCTTTTTCTTCCAGCTACTGTAGAAGATTTCTCAGCTTTGTAGATAAGGATCTATCTCGAGTTTCGATCTGTCAAACCTAATATGAGGTAACGTTCACGGAGCGTTGGGTGCAATGAGTGGGTTGTATCATGAGCTTCGACGTGCGAATTTGAAATGTTTCGCAGGATCTAGGTTGAATACAAAGTCCTGAAGTTCAGAGGAGGTGCGGAGGAATTATACACTCTGGACACAACGAAATTGGTTCGATATTGTGTCCAATTAGACTTTCGAATGTTTATTCAACGTCTCGGTATCTAATCGGAGTTTTCGATTCATATTCAACTTCTTGTGACCAATTTTACTCAAAATCAATTCAAATTGTCACGTCTAATCGTATTTTTCAAAATCCATTCGAATTCCGTGACCCTAATGGACTTCTTGGAATCTATTCATCGATTCCTTGTGTCAAAATGGAATTTCAGAAATATGTTCAAAATATGTTCTGAATCTGTGGTTCTGAATCTGTGCATAAAAAATACGGCAAATAAAATCACTCGTACTCTAAATTTGACAAAAAAAATTAAGATTGCTTGTTTACTCATCGCGAATGTTTCGAGCCACCTTGTATATATGAGAAGTGATTCGAGGAGCAGTGAAGTATAATCGAGCTACTGGATTTCCATGTGCAATTTCGTGCGAAGGGATGGATGGATGGATATAAGATGCAAGGAATTGGCGGTGGGAGAAATTGGACGGCGGCTGGAGATAAAGTTCGCTTATTAGGCCGAGAGTGAAGACGTCGCGTGTCGGCTAAGCCGAGTTAGCCATCGGCGGGTCGCCCGGACGCGGCAGATTCAAAGTGCAGCACTTCAAAGCAACGCGCGCGGTCGCGAGTGCCGCTGCGGAGAGAATCCCGCGGGATGCGGAGAGGAGATGAGAGGGAGAGGGAGAGGGAGAGAGAGAAGGGAGAGAGAGACTAGAGACGAAAGACGAGAGACGGGCATGACTGACTGATCTCCCGCGGCAACAGATTACAACGCAAATCGACTTCGTCCGAAGGAATTAACGAGCTCCGTTGGCTTCCGCTTCTGAATCTGAATTATCTGCATTGATAATATTACAAAATTGAGTGTTTCGAATTGTGATTCCTCGGAAATTCCGTAGTCATAATTTTCAATCCTCAATAAACGCTGCGCTGAGAAAAATTTCATTTGTTACAGTAATTAGAAAAATTCAGTAAAACAGGTGTCGTTGAAAAAACTTTTTGACTATTGTTGTAATTACGAAAAACGAGGTACGCGTAACCATTTTGCGCTATCGTCGATCCTTTTTTGGTTATTGCAACGCAAAATCAGTTTGTGAGGTTTACTCTACTTTTTTAGTTAAACGAGGCTTTAACGTCAATTTATTGTTGCACGAGCATTAAATTTTCGCAACAGTTGCAAGAAAATCTAGCAACAGTGATCGTAATGAGAAAGAATAGTAACGAATACTAGACTTTCTGGCAACAGCTAAAAAACTAATTTTCATTTTCTACCTAGAACTATATTTTTCGATTGTGGTAAAAATGACGGGAACTAAGAATTTCTCTCACATCAGTGTGGTTTGGAATTGCAGATTAGATGTTTTCAATTGCCATTCGAAATTGTATAATGTGTGCTGCTGTTCGATAATTAATGGATATGAAATTCAGTTTGTGAAAATGAGCTGCAAGTTATGAGCTTGCAACCGTGCATGTAAACTTGTACATATAACGAACGTATCAAATTCTGAATATTGTGAATCGCGAGTGATGAATTGCAATTTTTATTCGCGGAATCAGTCGTTACAAATTGCAAATTGTTAATAATGAGCATCCTGCGAATACGGATTTGCAGATTATAAATACTAATTGAAAAATTGGATACACATAATGACGATTAAAATCTTTGATCTAGTTATACTGCGCATTGATCATTTTTGTTTGAGAAACATACAATGAATCATCCAGTTATTGTGCATTGAGAATTGCAAATTGTAATTTAAGAGTCGACAAGATTCAATTCGCAAGTTATGAATTGTAAAATGCTATTTTCAGAATTAAAATTGAAAAATCCACACAGATTCGGATTGTAAATCGATTATTTCAAACTGGGATTCATGAACTTTGGATTCTGAATTTTCTTTCAACTGTAGGTTAAAAAACAATCTAAACAAATCGCAAAAAAAGGTGAATAAAAATTGAAATAAAATATGTGAGAAGTGATTACCGACTTTGAATACAACGTGTAGTAAAATCTTGTTGTTCGTTGGTATTGAAAAAACAAAAAAAAACGATAAAATAACTAAGGAAAAGAGTTACGCTGAGAAAATTCTTTGCCGTCCAAGAGATTGTGGAAGATTTTCGAAAGATCAAGGATAAGTCATGCGGCAGACTAAAGAGGATCTTTTACACAGTAAAGCAAGCGAAGCGAATTAGAGCCGTACGAAAAAGGAGAAGATCCTGCGGAACGCGAACAGCCATAACAATGCTCTGCAGAGAAAATCCCGGCAAACTGTGCAAGGGGAAGTTAATGCGAAACAGATTGCCTGGTTCTTCGGTGGGGCGAGGGAACTAACCATGCATACAGACATGCGTGTATGTGGGTGTTCGAATACAAGCGAAAAGATCACCGGAGTCTACCCTCGCAGGGTAGTAAATTCCCAGGATGACGAGCTTGACGAGCTTTTCGGGTGATAAAATAAAAGTGTAGGCACCCCGCGGTAAATTGGCGAAGATTAGTCCGATCGGCAAGTGGAAATGAAAATGGAAATGAAAACGAAAGGGAGGATCAGCGGATAAAGGAGAAGGATAAAACGAAGCTGGTGTGAAATGTCCTGAGATATGAAAAGAAAAAAAATTTCAAAACACGTCTGGGTGAACAATTTTTCAAAGTACTACATGCTTCTTTAACAGCCATTAATAGATGTCTCTTGGTAAAAATGAGTACGCATTATTAACTGTATAATTATACTGATAAAAGTGTGCTTAATAATTTTCATCGCAAAGATATATGCTGAAATATAATTTTCACCAATTTTCATAACAGAAATTAATGTAGAAAATAAGGAAAAAAAAAAATAAAAACAACTGATAGATATTTTTTGTCACAGTTAAATATTTATTTATCGTGCTCGATCAGTCACGAAAGAATTGTATCCACTCCGTTGAGCGATATAAACTTTTCATTTGACTGAAAACGTACGCGGGCAGTAATAAAGCGAAATACCAGAAAATAAAAAAAATTATACGTCACGCATGAATAAAATTCAGCTAATAACATCGACTCTCGTGGACGAACGAATCAATTATCGATCACACATAATAAAAATAACAGTCTGTATCATCTACGACAGGATATGAAACGTGTGTGTATAAATGTGTGTTACAGATTTGTACAAGTAGACAATTTTATTCCCGTCACACAAAAACCGACGTAAGCGACCGCGGCTAAAATATTTATTCGAAATAGAAGCGGCAAAGAAGAAAAAAACCGAAAAAAAAGAAACCAAAAAAATAGCACAAAACTCTGACAAATTTCAAAGTAACATATTCGCGAGAGAAATGACAGGCAAATATACAGATATAGGTAATGAATAAAATAATTTCGTATCCTCGGGACTCGGCGAAGTCAATCGGCGATTGTAGTCCGTATATTCACAACTGCCGGAAAGCAATCAGAGATGATCGCGACTGTGTTACGGACGAATAGCAAACAGCATACGTCGGCCATAAGCTGCGCAAACACAGAGAAACAAAAACGCGAATATCAAGCGAAGTGACGTCAAAAGAATGAAAATACATAGACCGCAACATTCCAATTATCGAAAATCCCCGTTATGTACAGTCGCCTCACCGCCCCCGTTATAACCCCGCATTTATTTTGTTATTAGAATTTGTCAATTTGCCTTTGATATCCGATTCATTTTTTTGTTTTCTTTTTTTCTTCTTTTTTTTTTAACATTTTTTTTTTTTCGTCGTCCTTCCGTACCACCGATCGGATTCGTTTCGCTCGGTGAATCCACCACCACCCCTCACCCCTCACCCCTCACCCCTCACCCCCTGCCCCGCGGTCCTGCACTCGGCATCGCATCATCGAGTCACCGTCATCCCCGCGGCAACAACCCCGGGTATAATGCTCATTCTGTGTACATAAACGACAGGGTGAGTTTTTGCCAAGGATCGGAACGAGGGTGGCTTCGTTATTACGAAGGCTGCCCCTTCAACCGATACGATGATCGACTGAAAGACCCGATGGCGATTCGATAGAGATATTGCGATTCGAAATCTCAAACTTTATAGCAATGCAACCCTTAACCCTTTCAGTCACGCGATTTGGTTTTTTCTTTTTTTTTTTTTTTTCTTTTTTGGTTTTTGCACGGAAGTGCCATTATCATAGGTTCCCTATGTACATATATTCCAATTCTGAATGCGAATCTAATGTCGAAAGTTTAATAAAACTAAAAACGACCCCTGAAACGGAGTGAAAATGGGGTGAATTAACGACATTGTTTTGGACAGTGTTCTTGAATGAGATTTATATGAATATTTACTTTGATACAGTACGATTTCAGCCCGAGAATAGGTGCAACCCTCAATACTATCTATATGCATCCCTAAGGAGGGTGAAAACTACCCTTATATATTGGATTTTTTGAATCTAATGGCCATTCTGAGATCTCTGTTTGTCAAACAATGAATTTCAAGCGATTTTAGTAGACGTTTATTATCGACTTTCTCCACTAGCGAATTCCATTCATGAAGATGCGTTTTTTTTTGCACTGTTTGTTCATAACACTTACGGATTCATAAAATATCTTAATGATTCCAAAGTTGAAGTATTTTTTTCCTTAAAATTGCAAAAACATTCATGACTTTACATGGTATATAAAAAAAAGTGACAAAACAAAAAAATAATAGAAAAGGGTGACGTTGCAATGGCTTCTGTGACTGAAAGGGTTAAAGCAAACAGCTACTTCAGTATACAGTGCAAGGGAATTAAAAGATTCAAATTGACTTGACCCTAGTTGTCAAGATACACCTTTCAACGCATGTTGAATCAACACTTTATTGAAGTGTATAACTAAGTCATTTAACTACAAAATTCAATCTACGCAATGAAATATTGAAAGGACAAAAGAATATGTCAAATATGCTAGTATAAATAAGGACTGAAAGTTCTGAACGTACAAACATGCCATCGTTCAAAGCTGATCACGAATGGAGCAATTTTCGACTATAATGCATGGCTTTAATGTACTCCAATACTCGTGATGAATGTTTGAAAAATGTTGAAATTGCCGCATTCCTTTCAACAGTTTAGGCACATGTACAAAAAGAGGAAGCTATTCCTTTGAACATCGGAAAGCGAGTGCCTCGGGTATCGTTATCCATGCGTCAGAAGAGAAGCGTACATCTTATAAGACAAACCGCACGATGTGCAGCCCGAGGAACTGACCTCCGAGAGGAGTGAAGTAGCTGCTGATGGTATATAGAATTCGCTGTGTAGCAAACGTCTTGACAGTTGATACTTTCCTGCCCCCGTGGTTCTGCAGTCAAAGAGTCGAGCCGCACGCTCGCGTCGAAACTCACATGCAACGTATGAATGCAATCGTGCTTGACTTAGGAACTACTGGTTGTGTGTAAGTGTAGACGAAATGCCATCGAGTCTTCTGAACAATCCTGCCGCTGTATATCATATCCGACTGCTTCAGCTTCAAAGGAAACCCAGCCAGGAAGTAATCTGTCTTTAGCTAATAAGTAATAAACTTGGAACCGTCCAGTACGCTAGTCCTGGACTCCAGAAGCCGATGTTCGGTCGCCCATTCGAACCTCGCATGATTCACTGTAGGACAACTTATGCGAGCAGACGTGAATAGACTTGACAAAATTTCAATAAAAGTGAACGTCAAACACTTTTCGAGTGTCCCCCAATCGATTTCACGGCCAGAATCAAGATTAAATGTACTGAGAAGGTGTACCATTCAAATCTGGATCAGTGAGATTCGCTCACAATTAATATCAAACATAAACTAAGACTGTATTGTTTGACGAAAAGTCACTGCAGGATTTTTACTGACACATTAGAAATGGTATAATTATACTGAGAACAAGAATCGATGGAACTTTACCCACTTAGGTTTATAGATAATTCAAAACATCATGGTTAGGTACTCAAAACTTGCTCTTGCAGCTTCTAAAGCCAATGGTGGACATTGTTTCATGGGTACCTTCATCGACTGAAGGATAACCTCGTTTTTAAATTGTGGTACTTGTGTTTGGAGTTATTGATCAAAAACTTGTACAATAATGGTACGTATCTTTCTGACAAAAGTTGAGATTCTACATTCGTGTAAAAGAGGAAATGTTTCTAAACATTTTTCTTCCTGTCCCACTTGGCTTCTATAAACGTTCTATTTTTTTTTTTCTACATCAAAGTGATCCCGTTTGTTACTCTCTTTCTTTTCATTTGCGTTATCTTCAGAGCTCAAATGTTGGTATCTTACGTGTTAACATAATGGATCCTGGCCTCCCATAATTCAAATTGCACGCGTATCCAAACTCTGTAAGCAACATCGATTTTTACTGGGTATTTTCTCTTATTGCATCACTATAACTCACCGGTGTACAAATACCTGTCCGAATTGATTGAAATAAATGAAAAGCGGCGCGGTTCGACGTTTAAATTCATCAGTTTTATCGTTAATCGTGATTTTACTGGTTTTCACCGCAACTCTTTGCGTTTGTTCCTTTATTTCGTTCCTTTTTCATCAATTTCTAATCCCAGCAATGGTTTAATTCAGTCGCTGATCCGTGTCCGCGCTTGTTTTCTCACCGCTTCGACAATACTCGGCGTTGTACCTGAACACGTTCCGCCTTTTTGCGGCGTATCCCGGATGCCTAGCATATTAATTCGCGGTGGCGTTTTAAACGGGCGATAACAATAGCCTGGTGGTAATAATTGGTTTCAGTATAAAATGACTCTGCGATTATCGCGCGACGTCGACACGTACGTATGCATACGTGTACGTGCAACGGTATTAATCACACGTACATACATAACGTAATGCATCACCAAGCGGGGTTGATTTTGGCACGGCAGACAGTCTGGTCACGGATAATTATTCGCGGGAATGAGGTCGCTGATGCGGAAATGTTCAGGGTGAGATGGTGGATGAAAAAGATACAGCCACCGTGTATATAGCTAACGGGGCCGGCTATATCTGAATTATAATCGAGTTTCGAACGATTACTTCAATTACACTGTCGACAAGATACCCGCTGTGAACCAGAGCGGAGAAAATTCAGCACAAGTGAATCGAACCCAACCATGATCGATGGTGCAATCTACGTGAACAGTATCGATCACCGTCAAGTGGTCCGGATCATCCACCGGATAATGTTACATCATTGACATTTCAATGATGACATTTTCAAATGATGTGCATGCTACGAAGAGCAGAGTATTCAAACTTTGTCTTTTACACAATGAAGTCTGATCGTCGATCGTTTTGTGTAACTAGGTTAATGTGTTTTCATTTTTCCGAACACTCTAATAGACAATCTAATTTTGACTTCGTATTATTTTTTTTTTCTCCATACCTCCAGCTTTTATTCGTGATACGGTACAAATGCACGATGAATCGTTGGTGAGAATTTTCGTTTTCACAAGTGTTGCGAATGATCGGTATAGTCCGAAAAGTGAGAAAACTGAATCGGTCTCTGACCACTTGAAAAGTCCCATTTATACAAGTAGAATCGTTTATACCTGCTAGTGCAGTACTCGCTGTTAAAAAAGTATACACATAACACGTGCTGTGAGTTTCGTTCAGATTTCTCAGCAGTTCTAGATAACGAAATTGGAAATCGCTCCGCATTCCATTGCCTTAACCTGACCTGTATTACGTCCCGCTTATTATTGCAATGACATGGTAATGTCCAGAAAAAGAAAAATTCTTTATTCGCCGACAAGACGCAATATGTGCTAAAAACAAACACGTCCGCACTGCATCTACGTTTCAACCGCTGTGTAAAGAACAGATTGCCTTGTCACTTTTCGCGCAATTATTAATGCACCCTGAAACGTTTTGAAGCTAATTTCTCTCGCGTAAGCATCGATAGGTTAATTATTGAGGTAAATGGTACGTGAAAAAATTAGTTTCCAGATAATTATTATGATTAAAGCTGAATCGGATGTTACCTAACTGGAAAGATGAGAGTTTTCACGTCGTGGTGTTGCCTTTTTTTCCTAATCGTTAGCACTTAAGGATGATGTAACAATTCAAATTCGATTATAACGATTCTATCAAAGGTGAGAATAAATTGCTCTACGTGTTTTTCGTAAACAATATACAATATATTCCGAGGATTTGGAGCTTAATTGCAGACACTCAAACCTAATACCGTGAGAGATCATTGGCCGGTAATTGATAGAATCGCCCTAGGGTGAGAAAATCAACTAAACGAACGTCGAACCATCTCGTATAAATCAGTCGATCTTGGAAATATACTCGACAGTCAATTTCCTCTTCAAAATCAATTACCTTAAAATAATGACGGATATTTTCCCAATATTTCTGTGGTAACGTAAGATACAGAACGAATTGCATGAAATAAGTGAACATAAAAATTTGAATTAAAAAAAAAGAATGAAAAAAATAAATAAATAAATAAATAAAAATCGAAACCAACTACGCCGGAAAGGAATTAACCGAGACCAACGTCACGCAGAGACGATAACCTGGGCACGCATGATGAGTATGAGTACCTGTGACCGTCTGAAAAGAGTGTGACGTAGAGGCGAGTAGCATAATCGGGAACGCCACGCCGGGTTGTTAGGTAGGGTGTATAAGCTTCCGAGGACTAATTATAACAGGAGCATCCGCGTTTAACCGCGGCATTACCGTTAACGCCGTCTGTCTGCAGTGGCTGCGGCGCGTCGCGGCGACGCTGTTATTGCATTTAATTAAGAAATTATAAAACGAATTCAAAGTCGAGCCTTGAGCGACGACCTGGCGCTATTATAAGCCTAGTGAGCTCAAGAGAACGAGCCTGGAGCCTCCCGGAACACGAACCTCGACAACTTCACATCTCCGGAACGAGGTAATGGATGTTTGAGATGCACTGACTCTACCCAGTTGGTGTGGGTGTATACTCATCCAGTTTTACTTAGGGGAGCGCGCGGGGCAAATAGCGTCATCTGTCGGGAGTTATCAAAACTTCGCGAGAAGAATAGGACTTTGAGACCTTTTCACCTTGGCTTGACGCTTGAAGACCGATCAGTTTTGGATTCGATCTGTTTTTGGCACGTTGCAGTTATATGCTGGCAATTTCAACGTCTTTATAACTGGAACATAATAAATAAGGATATCCAAATATTTGTACCAGTCAAGTTTGATTCTAGACATATTTTGTCATAGACTCCGAAGCAACGACGGCACGTGTCTTTTGTGGTATTTTTATAAATGAGCTCACGATTATCACTAAATTCTTTAGCCGTTTTTGGGATCGGTTTATCAGAGTGATCTTGTCATTATCCCTAACAAATATGGCGAAGGCAGAGTCTATTTGGTTCACAAAAATGACATTCGATTCAAGAAGGAACTGGTCAGAGCAACAATTTGTGTTATCCAAAATCGATACCACATCCATTTCATTTAATACAACACATATTCCGCCAGATTTGGTAAATTGATTGAATACGAGTATTTTTTTACGTGCGAACAGCAATCAGTTAGTTCCGAGATCATATAACTATTGAATAAAATGAATCGGCAGCTTCGTACCGTGAGAAATAATCATTATCGAGTCTGAACGATCAAAGTCACATGCGCCAGTTGTCAATTGAGCTTGAGTAAAGGCGTTAAGAGAGGGGGGGAGGGGGGGGGGGATGAAACAGATATAAACATCGAGGCGTTGTTGCCCGAAGCAGGATGAAGAAGCAGAAGTGCATACGAGGTCGTAAATAACAGCCCTAACCTTTATATTTTAGTAATACAATTAGCGTCTTACAGGCACGTATATCCTGGAGGACCGTTGATTCGAAGGCGTGGATCCTCGTTCTCGGTGAAATAAATGCCTCATACTACGGAACAAGATCGTCGGTATCGGGGGAATTGAGTCGTTAGCGCCGACGAAAGTGGCGTAGACTTGATGGAACAGCTGCAGCGTGAACCATAGATGCATAAACACCGGCGTTGCGGATGCAGGTACGTACCCACCTAAGGATGGAGGAGTATTACCCACCAGAGTCTCTTTTTCGTAGCTTCGTACGTAACTTCCCCGCTACTTAAATTTTAACGACACCTACACGCCTGTACGGATATTCAATCCCGCACTGCAAGTGTACCGAAAGGGTGAAAACGGGCTTGGCGCCGCGTCTTTCGATGCATGCCGTCGATAATTGGAGGAGCGGAATTATCAGCGATGAGTGCGAGTTGCCAGCTGCAGACTTCGGAGATAATTCACTCTGCGGCTTCGCGTACACTTGGCTGCATCGATCCCGGGTTCTGATTTTGTGACAGCTAATTTTGATCATGTTGAAGTTAGTAACTCTGTCGTAACGAAACATTGCGGAACATTGACTTCGAGTCACTATTTTCTCAATGTTATAATTATTTTTAAGGAACTAAGATTTCGAAATATGAGTGTGTTTTGTTTTATTACGGTTTACCGAATTTCAGACGGTTTCAAAATCGCGAAATAACTGTTTTTCTTTACCATGAATCGTTACGACAACGTTACTAACTTCGGTATGATTAATTTCTTGATAAGTTGGCAATACGCTAGTGTTAAAGCTAGCAGCCAGAATTAGCAGCCAAACGTTCTAATCTTCAGTCGAATAAGGTAGTCAAGTCCGAAAATCACAATTTTGTGAAATATCTTGAAACCTCAATGCTTTTATAGAATTATGAGAATATCTCTGAACTGCATTTTTCCATTTCCAAAACGTTCAACACGTTTGACTGCTAACTCTAGCTGCCAGCTTCAGCTTCATTGGCAATACTGATTCAGTCCGCAGCGCCACCACCGGCCGGCTACTGAACTGGATGAATCGACGGCGGGAAGTAAGAGGACAAGGCGTAGACCACGCAGCCTAGATATAAGGAGAACTAACGAGAATATTAAGAGAGAGTTAGTAGTACCGATTTTCGTCACTCGCTGCGTTCTTTGGCTGTTCGAAAGTATGTGAACGAACAAACTTTCATGGCGTCATTTGATCCAACCACATTATAACTGGTTATAATATTGCAGACTCGCGTATTCAACTATTCGTTGATACTTATCGCTGCGTGTACCAAACAATTGCAGGACAAATCGATTTTCTTTTTTAAACTAAACTTTGTATGACAGCCACTTCGTTTCAACTACATAATTATAATATTTGAACGACCGAACATCAAATGCGCTAGGTGTGGATGAACCTTGTACCAAGTAACTCTCATCCAAAAGCTGACACAACTTTGTTTTCCTCAGTGTCTACTTTGCATTCTGTAAACTGTAAGCCCGTTTCGCGGCCAGCCGGCCGGCGGTGGCGCTGCGGGATGAATCGGTATTGCCAACATAACCAACCCGGCGATTAAATTAACCGGCATAGAATTCCTGCAGCCAAGTGTACTGCGGCTTTACTGCCAGCCACTCGACGAAACGCCGCGCGCACCTTCATAGATTAGGCGTGTAGAATCGTTTGACGTATCAAATGAGCTCCAAATTGTTAGTTATATAGTCCGTTCGATCGTTCGGTGATCAATAAACCATTAGGAATTTAAACTTTTCATCTATCGACCTTATCGCGAAATCCTCGCTATTGCGAGCCTTGTCTTTTAGCAATCGCTGGAAAGAGTAAATGGTAATTTGCTTAAATCCTAATCCGTGATTTGGAGAAAGAAAATAAAAGTAATTCTGAACGGGAGAAAACTTGATTCGATTATCAGATTTACACATTTTCGAAAGTTTGAAAATATCTTATTTCCCTTGATCTGAGCATGGAAAAAGGTTTTACACGTTGTTAAAGAAACGATTGAGAATACCGAAATCGCGTTTCCAATTTCGAATAACACAGAGCTTTATATCGTATTCAAACTGTGGGATGAAATATGCTGCAAAAATTGATTGGAAAATTGAAAGGACGCGTAAAAATGCAAGAAAAAAACAATCACAGTCTACCCTGTGGTTTATTTTCCTTTTGTCGTCTTCATATATTTCTACTCTCCGCGTGATTTGGGCTATAAAAATATATGCTATAAAATAATTATGCCATAAGTTCACGGCCGAAATCGGATTATTATTAGTCAATCGGAACAGAGATCATATAGCTGTACAATTATGTGTACAGATTCTAATGGATCTATTGACGGTCACTATTTATTCCGCGAGTGAATGCTAATTGGAACTTGCAAGGAAATCGATGACTGAATCGAGAGCCGTGGCAGACAAGCCGAGCTCCAATTACCTCCGAGCAATTAAGTGGTTATATGTATCAACATGCAGGATGCACGGTTATGTGAAGAGTTGCAAATTTCTTCACCATCCGCGATATTCAACACCGGACGATAAAAAAAAGCACAGCTAAAATCACACCGACGCGACAGCTATATATCACTGTAATACGAATGACGATAAATTAACACGGTTATTAAATCCATACGCTTGGAAAATTAATGCTGCGCGACTAGTTACGTTTCATTTTGTTGCTATCCACGTATTCAAGGAATTTGTTTACGTTGGACTCGGAATTTTTTTCGTTTATCAAGATTTTCTATATCAATTTACAGGTTTTCTCAATGTTAAATTTAAATAAGGCGTCAAGCGATTTTCTGACTTGTAAATCTTGAATGTGTGTCGTTTCGACATTTTTTAAAACATTTTAGCATTCATGCGCGAGTACCAAATGGATGTATAAATATTTCAGCAGGTTGTCGAGTCATTTGAACAATCTTTGGATCAACATGTTTTTGCCGACGATCTGTCAAATATAGTCAAACGATTGCGTAACGTCCCTTTGAACGTACAATTTGGTGCCCGCAAGGATAATGGAACTAGATACTATATTTAGTCAAGATTCTGGGTCAGTCCTATTCTCTGAAATCAAATTAATCATGTAGCAGCTCCGAGATAATAAAATCAAAGAAACCCACGTAACGCGATAGTATGAGGAACGATTTGAATATTCAAATAATAAATCGTCGTAAAATTTCCATCACTCAGGATTAATAAATGAAACCATTGAATAACAGTACTTGTGAATAATAGGAACCCTCGAATTATTGATTCACAAATATTACTTTTGTTTTTTTTTACTGTCATAACAATCCTGCCTGCAAATTTGGCCTCTGTGTTACATCAACGGATGGAAACGACTTTTATTTGAATCCGCGTTTGCATTCCACCTCTTTCACAACCTGATCCCAATTCGGTCGGTGAACGTGACGCCAAATATAAACTGAACCGCAAAACCGGTTGTACATTTTTTAAATCACAGTTTATCAAACTCGTATATATATATATATTACAGATTACCAAATATCGATACCGTGAAATAGAATTTTTATGCAAGAATATTCATCACGAGCTCGAAACGTCTGATAAAGTCGTACCTGAGAACATTCCGCGCGTGAAAGAATGCCTCGGATAAAAATTTTTTCATCCCATGTATCAGTATCGAAATACACACAAGGATGAAGTTAGCAACACGACAGTAAGCCTGCATGCTTGGGAAAAATCTTTGCGTAACACATTCAAGATTTTCTGAAATTTAGTGAACAGTTATAAACAAAATATACTCGCTCATTTCTAAAAATCAACTCTTTGAAAATCATTCAGAAAATGGACAAATAACGATCTTTTTATACTCTTACGTGACGTTCCGTTACATTAACGTTACCAACTTCAGCCTCGTAAATACACATTGATTGCTTTTTAGAAACCCTTTAAACTTCTTCCAAGTCGCTGGTAATCAATTTGTGTATCCGTGATGAGGCAGAGATCGTTCATATGAATACAAGATTGTAGGTAGCCGGAAATCTGCGTAACATAATCGCATGCGCGTTAAAGATTTAGTGTTTTAGTTTCAAACGTCTCTAGACACGCAAATTATACACACACACTCGCATATATATATGTATATATATATATACGCCGACAGTAATTTATTAACGGTAGTGTAAATTGTGAACCAACCGGTTTTCTTTCAACCGTTTGGCAATCGACAGCAGCAACGGCGCACATCCTTGCAGCACCGGTAGTTCCGCGGATTCCATTCAAGATTGGCACTAACTTCTGCGCTCCGCCAGGCTCATATCCATACATGTCACATACGTATCGGACATGACAACAAGGCAATTAAATATAAATCCGTATAATAACCAAGTCGATATATCTACACGGCTCAATGACACGATTATAGAGGCTTATAATTCGCGGCAAATTATTTTTTTATTCACACTCTAGCGTCAAATTAGCATCGTAGAAAAAGTGGCAAAGTGGCACGGTGATCGCAAAAAGATAAATAAACAAAGAAGAAGGAACGGAATTAAGACTTTATTTTCATAAATCATTTTGTATCAATAAACTGCGTGAGTCCAATGACCAATTATCCGTGGTTTGTTTTTATTTATTTATTAATTTATTTATTTATTTTTGCTGACATTGAAGAAAATGACTAAAAAATGACAGTTCGAGCGCCGGAAAGGTGTTTCGTTTATAGTTTGAGGCGATCACGATTCATCGATCGTATTCTCACGATCGATCCGTCGGAGAAACGGCTACCAGATCTGAGATAAGAGAGTGTAAAAATAAACGATAAAGTACATTGAATTGTTCTCAGGCCTAATAGCCGGATGATGAATTTGATCCAGCATCTTACACGGATGCAGTTGACCCCCCGCTCACGGATGGATATGGCAGATCCTCGCTGACAATCGATGGGGAAATCGATGAGTCAAGCGTGTCCAACGACGTGGATACGCTTGACTCTTATACAGAAACGTAATCGAACATATCGAGTCATATTGTTGAAGATCAAGGCCGGGATCCAGTCGAGAGGGCAGGAAAAAGATTCGAAATGAAATCACGTTTTCATTCAAGAGACAATTTTGTTCCAGCCTTCGGGAATTTCAATTCTTTTACTTCGGTGTGTTACAATTCTTGTCAAAATACTCTTGCCGTATTGTTATTACTTTTCTTCTTTCACATAGTTTTGGAAGCCACACGTACGTTTCATTACGAAAAATCTGCATTGAAATTCTCGAAGTCAGATTTCGTTGTTTCTCTGTTATCGTTTTCTTTTTTTCAAGCTTATATAACTGTAAAAGATTAATACGATAAATTCAATCCAATTGGTATTGCCGAATCTCGTGATGTGATCAAAATCTTAAGAATTGCCACAAATTTGAGGGAAAAATAATCGATTAATCGGTTCTCGTTTTTTACTCTCACAAACGACGCAATAGAATATCAATTCATATGATTAAATTATTAATTATTATCATTGTCTTACTTACTAAGTACCTATTTGATGTAATAAGCGAATGTTAATCGAATATTTTCACTCGACATTGATAAATATTTTGAGTGAAACGATAAATTATCAAAAAAAAAAAACTTTTTTGTAACTAAGACTACGTAACGAAATTTCCGAAATTTTGGTTTCAAACGAAGCGTTTCAAAAAAATACGAAACAATCGATTCATCGATTAATTTTTACCGATTCAACCCAGTCGTGTTCGATTATGATTTTTTTTGACCCGATCAATCGATGCATCGATCATCTTTAACTCAATGCTCGGTGCTATTATTAAATAAAAATCTTACCCAAAGATACAATTCGCAAATAAATTTCAACCAATTTTCACGTAGCCGAATCGCATTTTACCAATTATTGAATACCATCCACATTCTCACAATCGATCGTAAAATATCTCATCACGTATCGCACCGACACATCAACGAGTTAATCGCGTCATTGTTTAGGAATAATCTTACTTCTTATCACAAGTCAACCGCAAAAAATATGACAAGACAATGGTTTATTTTCAATATTCACGTTATATTCGCCTCTGTGAAAAATACCGTCAACAACGCGCTAATAATTCCACTTGTTTTTCATTGTTTCGAATATCCGGGAGCATTTCATCTCTCTCTTTCAGCGTGTCGTGTATCAGGCACGTATTACATTCTGCGCCGAACGTGGGCCACACATAACGCCGGATGTGCGAGCCATAATTATACCAGAGATTGATTTCGGAGCTTCCGATTCCCAGAAATTGAAAACTCCTCTTCCTCTCTTCGATAGGCGTGGATCTGCATCTATCAGCTTCCGGTACAAATAATTGTTACTCGGAATTTCGCGTGGGTTTTCTAGGTTGTCTCTGATTTTTCAATCGCACGGATAAGAACTCGCCTCGTAGACGAGAAACTATTTTATTGCTGTTATACTTCGTTGCAACTGTTGCTGCAAAACCGCAGCAACCTCAACTCTGTAAAAGGTTTTCTCAAACGACGAAGACGAGGCAGACGGTTCGCAGTCACGTTTTGCCATCTAGCTTTCCCCGTGAATTCAATCCCTCCGAAGTTTCCAGACTTCCCGAAAAGTTCTCTACAAGATGCCGCGTCGGTTGGTATAAAGTACACAATATAATATTCTCCGCAAATAAATCAACAACACCTAAACACTGAGAAAAATTTCATTCGTAACTGAATTGAACTTTGAGCGTATTTTAAGTTGGTTGAACATTTTTTTTTTTTTTTCTTTTTTCACATAAATTTTATCTCACCCCCGATTATTATATTCAGTTAATCTGCTGATTTTCTACGCTGCGGAAACTAGAGACGAGAATAGAACATACATCTCGCATTCTTTCGTGCAAGTATATAACGTACGACGTTTTGTACACGTGTTGGAAGCTTTGAGCGGATGTGGGAACTCATCTTTCCGTCCATTTGCTCTTCGCTACGTCGCCATACGAGTGTCCGTTAATGCTGCGTACTGAGTTCGAGGAAAATAAGTGATCCCAATTTCCGAGTACTAATTATTCATAAAATAGCCACCGAGTTTATTTTATAATAGTTGGCGACACGTATTTTTATTAATTTTTTTTCTTGGCTGTTGATTATCCGGATAAAAAATTTCATGGTTTGAATCAGATTTCTCGACTCGGAGTTCGCAGGAATAACGTATTGGTCGGTCGTAAAACTTGAGCCATTAAATTTCACCGCAACATCGTATACGAAATAATATATTATAGCCTAATGGTAAGCAGAAAATATTCCATGGTTTATAGGTTTGTGAATGTCTATATGCAGAGGTCATATCACCATACCGAACACTCAAAATATTTACTGCACGTTCGTTATAAACACTTATGATGTTTCAAGTTTTTTTTAATTATTTTCTTTTTTTTAACGACAGGAATGGTTGAAAGAAATGGTGTCGTTCATTATTTCGACAAGTTTTTTTTTCTGATTTCATCCGTGCAGCACATGTTATAGCTTTCGACTAAAATAACGCCAATTTCGGAATTTAAAAATAATATTATCCGGACAAAGTTACTGTGTTATGAGAAATTGATGATCTGATAATGGTGTAAGAAATGATTTTGCAAAACTCGAATTGGAGACGAGAAGAGAAAATTGAAACCAAACTCGTTTATCTCATAGATCCTTTGCAATCTTGAAAAACAAATGGAATAACAAAAAACCACATTTACGGTTATCTTGAACAATTACCACAAGTCCGTGATCACTGTTTCCGCTATGAATAACAAAATTAAGAATAGTATGTAGGGAAAATGTGGTAGATTGTACACGCCTAGGTGAGAGCAATGCAATGACAATTTTGTAAAACCCTACAACTTCCAAATGGTACTTTATAGAACTGAATCGTCAAAGCGTTTAATAAAAACAAGAGCGAAATCCACCCGATTTTCACCGACAAACGTAACGCGTTAGTAATGTAAATCCATCCCGAATAGGATGCGACGATCGATAAATTGGTTTATTTTTCAATATTATAATTACCGCGACGAAATCGAAGAACGTTATCGAGGATTTCTTCAGGCGGTGTTGTGGGTCAGTAAACGGGATGCGTTGAATGGAGTGAATAAAGCTATTATGCGCTAACAACACGCCTCGGGGAACAAAGAGGCGACTTGTTAAACGAAAAGTATGGGAGTAATAAAGCGAGAGAGTCAGAGGTGGAAGACTTGCAGCAGCCAAGTACCGGGAGAGACGCTGAAGACTAGCAGCGTACAAATTAAAGATAAAAGCAGATTTCTGAGAATCGCCGTAACTTCTAAGGATCCCGACACCGCGTTATCCGAATACGAAGCGTTTTCGGCGGTGCTTCACGAATCGCCGTATCATCTTCCCACTTTGCGCTCTGATCATCCATGCATGTACTCCGTGTAAGGTGTAGGCGCTTTCTATTCGTCTTAAACACTCTAATGCTCGTATGTACTCCATGTCAGTTCGACACCGTAGTCAAAGTGATCATCGGGCACTACCAACACGGGTGTCAATTCAACATTAAATTATTCCTGAATCCCTCCGACGGTACACGAGCCGAGTCCCAATACCGTTCTTCACACCAAGACGTCTTGGAATTACAAGAAACGAGGTACGCGTAAGACATTTTGCGATAACGTCGATCCTTTTTTGGTAAGTGCAACGCAAAATTAGTTTCTGAGGTTTACTCTACTTTCTTAGTTAAACAGGGTTTTAACGTCAATTTATCGTTGCACAAGCATTAAATTTTCGCAACAGTTGCAAGAAAATATAGCAACAGTGATCGTAATTGGAAAGAACAGTAACGGATACCAGACTTTCCGGTATCAGTTACAAAACTAATTTTCATTTTGTACCCAGAACTATATTTTTCGATTGTGGTAAAAGATGAAAATAGTTAAGGACTGAGCGGTAACCGGAACTAAACATTTCTCTCGTGTACATACCAGATTACAGTATTTTCTCTCATGGAAGATATAATTTCAGCGGTGCTTGGATTTTAATACTTGTCACTACACTCATAACTTGTTCGCACCTCTTCTTGTTTTTCACTAAATTTCCGAAATGAAGGGAATCCTCGCCACTCTTTTATTATACAGAACAACTGTGAACTGCTATTTCTCGTTAAAGACCATATGCCTTGTCCTAATTACAGAAACTGACGAATACAGTTCCTCCCACGACGTGTTGCTACTTCCGCTGTGAAATAAATAAACTTGAACTCGCTTTGAGACTAGTCATCGAGATCTATAACTGACAAAACCCATCGTCGGTATATCTAACAAGAGCTTTGTGGGTCCCCGTATGGACTTCCCAAAGGAAATGAATTGTTTTCGAACTCCACCACAGGGGCTTTTTATCTTTCTAACTCTCCATTAAACGGCATGCGATAATCCAAGAACGGTAAAGGCGAGAAGAAAAATGAAGCAACTTTTCCTCAACAGTATTGCAACAGAATAGAATTGCGAAACAAGTACGTTCCTAGTATCGTCGCGCAGTATCATGTATCGCACATTATTGCACCGAGTTACAGCAGCATTTTTACATGTTAGGGTTTTAGCTGCGAACAAATTATTTGTATTCCAAAATTATGACGACGTCTTCTTTGTCCATGGCGAGTGAACGGAGCTCCATTGTCATTCCAGCATCCATGTAGCGATGTAAGTCATAAGTAGTCGCGATAGCTGGTGAGTTACAACGACTGTCCGTTGATGGTTTGACCGCAATTAGCGCCGGTGAGGAAACTTATTTTCAATTTGCAAGTGGTCATCCAGCCAAAGCTTTCATGTATTCGCGATAACGCGAATTCACGCAAATGGATGTAAATCTTGTTGACATCGACAATTCCACTCCGCTCACGGCTATCCAGCTCCTCAAAACCGCAACGATAATATTCTCCTCCAAGATTAAATCTGAGATGCGTGTTATACACTGTCCAAGCTGAAAAGGTTTTCCCAATCAGATCCATTGACACTGATGCATATAAGTGTTCTCCCTTCTTCCTTGCGTGTTACTTTTCTTGGTTCCCGTTGGCGGTAGTGTGAGGAAAATTTGTTAATGCGGCGCGCAGTGTAGAAATATTTTGAACCTGGAGGTATTTTACTCGGAGAAGCTAAGGGGAGCTTCTCCGCCGTCCTTACTCCACCTCATCCCTTAACACCCGACCAAGTTCTCCGGGCTACTCCTCTCGCCCCGGTTCCTGAGTTGCGGTGGCGTGTTCAGGGGTGTTAATTGGGTGGGGTGTATCGCATAGCTTGGACCGGCGCGGCGCGCTCGCACGGCAATACGGGGGACCGGTTATGGTGAGGAAGAGGAAGAGGAAGAGGCGGAGGAGAAAACGAGGAGTAACTTACTCGGCGGCACTGGATGGGCAAACGATCAATAAGCGATTCACGCTTCCCGAAATACCATCTCCAACGGCAGTTCCATTCCCTTACTTGCCACTTTGCCGCATTTATATACCCGGTGGTCCTACTTGACGTATTATAATTGTGCTTAGCGAAACGCGGATTTGCGAACTTCATTCCCTGCATCGTCGAAGCAATTTAGAAAACTCTCTTGCCGATGGTTGGTCAGTAATCATCGTTGTTACTGTTGTTTATCTTTTTCATTTGCGATTTGTAAATTCATTTTTAATAATATTTTTTAGGCTTTACTTAGACCTGTTATACGTGACAACAACAAATGCGTCTTCTATCCTCTTTGCATTCAAGTAATTAACGTTGGACTGAAATAAAATAATTGCTTCTAACAAGTAAATGGCGCGTTTACTTCATTTCCATGGTTTGTTTCATTCGATTAAACATTTGATGGATACGCATTAGATGTATTGAAATTTAATAAACTTGACTTGAAAATCAATGCGGCGTACAATTGATACAATTTTTCATTACCGACAGCAAGAAAATATTTGCTAAAGAGTACTTAAATAATTGAGGCGTTTAAAATCTCCGAAATATTTACTTCATCTGAATAAAAATTCTTCAATTTGGGTAAATTTTTTCGAAACAAAGGATTATTTCGGAGATTTGAAAGGCGTGAAACTATTTGAATACTCCTTAGCCAATATTCACTTGTGGTCGGAAAAGAAGAACCGAATCAAACAACCCTTGCATTCATCTTATGGTTAGTAAGCTTATTAAATTTTAGTACGTCCTGTTTGAATCCAACAAATAATTAATGGAATGAAGAAAATTAAGGATTTCATTGATAAATGGTATTTACTTGTAAAACGTAACTTTCTTCCAGTCTATAATTGCCATTCATCACAATTCCCAGTGAATCAATTTCAGAATACGAGATGACGATATAACTCTTACACCGTAAGATCGTATTTTTTGTTTTTCACGTCTTTCTTACATCGCGCGGTGAACATTGCTAATCAATGCTGAACAATTTATACAACAACTATTCTACGAAACATGGATAATCAAAATTACAGTTGCAGTTGCATGACGAACATGAGTTACCACCATCAAAAACAAGGAATGGTCACGAATGTCAAGCTGAACAACCATGGGATAAATTCACCAGAAAATTACCAACATAAAATCGCATCGGACGAGCATCATAATTTGCGACGACGATGGGTACGTCAGAAAGTTGATTCCGTGCACGATGACTTAGCCGAGTATACAATGCAATTTACAAGCTAAGCAACATTCGTCTACGATTCTGGTAATCCACGTGCAACAAAGCTGAGCTGTACGCTTGTCTACATGACTGTAGTAACAAGTACGCTATTAAGTGTCTGACATCGGTCAGTGCTACCTTATACCTTGCACTCCACTCCCATCCAGCTCCGCGGTCCAGAGCGAATGAGAGCCGGGGTCACTCCTGTCCAACATGTTGAATGATAGCGAGGCGCGTCGTCCCGGGCACATGCACATTATCGTAAAACATTGGTACGGTGTTGTGTGATGTGGAGTCGGCACCTCGAGCCCACGAACGCATCGGAGCGCATACCGGGCTGAAAGGCGCGAGGCGTTATACCTACGGCTCAAAGTGTAGGAAGGCGTAGAGTTGCGTTGCAGGTGATAACCTTTTGATTATCTCACATTCCGTTCCATGCAGTCCGCGAACGCGTACAAGTATCAACCCAGGACGTCGGCCCTCGTTCGAGTCGTCTTGCCGCAACGGACTCGCGTGTGCGACGCGTTAACACGCGATCCTTGATATCCTGTTTGATACGATTGATGCGCCAACGTTTTCGCGAGGCTCAAATCATACGCAGTTTGAGATCAGCACTGGTGTTGATTTCTTCCATTCCTATTCGCAAGCTCTTCAAGTATATTCCACTCTAAAACATTCTTTCACACATGTTATTTTTATCCAGCGGTACGAGAATTTATACAAACGAGACACTTGGGTTGTACCATAAATGTGGATCAGATTAATCGTTTGGATATTTTTAAGCAGAGATTTTCTGGGATGACCAGACACGAGATCGCGGAAAGTTTTGGTTAGAAAAAAAAAAAAATAAAGAGCGTACCAGGTATTAATTTTCCATTACGAGTTTCGATTAGACACGACTGATGTTTGAGTTTTTCAATTCTTTTTTATTATCATTATTACACGTCGTGAGCGTAACAAACGTATACACGGTGTACAATATATCACTGCACATGTACCAATTGAACAACACCGGTGCGTAAATATCCAAGTAGATTGTATATTACCTGCCAGGTGAAAATGTACACGGATAAATCACCACCGTACGTTTATACCGTTATATTCGTACGTTATACCTATAAGTTACACACGGTAATACCTCTCGACTGCCTTAACACATGTTGCACTTAACTCCGAAGGTGAATCACCAGCAGAGACATTCACGCCCACGATTGTACACCGATTCGCCACGACCCGCACCCAAAAACTGTAACCCCTCCGTGACTGTTTCCATAATCGATTAGCCATCGGATACACCTGCTCAATGTTCCAAAAAATCCGATTGGAAAACAAGTATTCGAAGAAAATGATACACTGAGAGAAATTTTTACTTCCGGTTACCGCTCAGTCCTTAAATATTTTCAGTTTTTACCTTAATCCAAAAATATAGTTCTAGATAGAAAATGAAAATTAGTTTTCTAGCTGTTACCGGAAAGTCTGGTATCCGTTACTATTCTTTCTCATTGCGATCACTGTGCTATATTTTCGTGTAACTGTTGCGAAAATTTAATGTTTGTGCAACGATAAATTGACGTTAAAGCCTTGTTTAACCGAAAAAGCAGAGTAAACTTCACAAACTGACTTTGCGTTGCAATTACCAAAAAAGGATCGACGATAGCGCAAAATGGTTGAACGTACCTCGTTTTTCGTAATTCCAACGATATTCGAACAGTTTTTTTTAACGATACCTGTTTTACTCAATTTTTCTAGTTACTGTAACAAATGAAATTTTTCTCAATGTACGAATCCAACGAAATTCCCTCGGTATATAACATAGTTACACAAAAATTTGCTACGATTATTACGTTTCTCCGTTATACAGACGTATTGTATAATATACGTGTATTGTATACAGCTGGGCGGGGGCTATAATCTTACCCTGCGGGGTGCGGCCGGGGACGGCCAACGACTCGTTAGGAAGTTTCCTTCGTTTCGGATATGAGCGGTTTCCCTCGACGCCTTCCCGGGAAGGCTTTGCCTGGTTACATAACCTATAGCGCACCCGCCTAAGAAGTTTACCAATTATGCAAATGTATATTAAAGCAATCTGTGCACCGTTGGAGAAGGTATGCGAACCTGCGAGCCTAGTTTCCCGTTCCTCGGGCAACTAGGTATTTCTATTATGTACATGTATATACGGTATGGAATGAGAGCCCGTATTCCTGTTCGGACTTCATTATTCTAACGAGCATGATTGAGTCACCCTCCGTCGACGAATCAATTATGCTGATACATTTCCAGTCCTGCGATATAATTTTTCGCTCCTCATCTCTCGGCTACGCCATAGCGACAGAGCCAATTATCGGGCTTACGCGAAAGATGCCAGGCGATTGGATGTTCGGTGAAATCCGGGTACTTGATCCTGAAGTGCCCCATTAAATAGTCGATTTAGTCCGAATCAATCGATTCCTGTACCGACGCTCGGCGATCTGTTAACGAGCAATAAACCGAACCCACGCGATACGGGAGCCCGACTCGCTAACTGAGAAGTTGGCAAACCGCGTGTAAGCGACTGCAAAGGGTTCGGATGTTCGACGATGACGCTTTACGGGCTTGCGTGTGTGGGAGAAGAATAAGAATAACGAGAAACCAGGCGACGCCGAGCCTGCGGATCGTCCTAATCCCGGCTTGTGTCAGCGAGAAACTTCACGAACGGTATAATAATTCTCTTAACGCTGCCCGCATAAATATTCAAATAATACCGAAATAAAAAAAATGAAAAAATAAAAAATAAATACGGCGGGGGAAAGAGATTGGAAGCGAAGAAGAGGAAGATGAAAGTCCCGAAAGTGGGATAGAGAAACCGAGCCTTGAATAAAATGACGCATTGTTTGCAAGCCGCTTCCCACCCACGTTACTGAATACAATAGAAAGGGTTGAGAAACTCGCTTACTTACTGCCGTTGATGGCCGTTGCTGCCAGGATCGTTGAGCCTTGGGGAAGAACCAATCCTACATCAATTTTGTCACTCGGGTACCGGCGCGTTGTCCGCAAAATGTTAAAATTCCCAGATACCAGTCGCTGCATATAAGACGGTACTTACGCCGTCGTCAAAAGATCGTTCGGTACCGGATGCGTGTGATGGATGAGTCGTTGAGTCGATGTTGTGTAAGGATTTTGTAAATTAGTTTTTTTTACGCTGTTACTCCGAGACCGCTCGACGCTTAATAACAGCAATCGACACTCTAACGATGATCGTGGAACGGCAATTACCGGTACATCCATCCGAACGCGGTCAGAAAAACTATACGCGAAGCTCTGTTTGCAGAATACAGTGTCCGGGGTATGGAGCCGATTAGTTAAATGGAACGCTGATTGCCGGCGTAGAGAGATGCAGAAATATAGAGGTCGTCGCCAACGGGTGAAGCGGCGTACCTACACGAGCGTGGTTCGATGGTAAATATCGGTTTCAACGGTGCCACTTCATTGTTGTTCTAAAAGGCCATCTGGTCCTGTGCAGCGGGACCAACCATAACTAATAAATTATTAATATATGGTAACGCGACACAGCTCCAGGTATCGTACCAAATGCCCGGGCAGAATGCAGGACGTTGTTTATTCATCTCCTGCAGCACCGAGGACGATGCTCATTCTCCTCGAGCGCTCTTCACCATTGACTTCTATACACACACTGCAGGTGTCAACAGTGGGAAACCTGCCGCTGCAGAGCGGAGCATAACTTGGTTCAATGGCGTAACGATGAAGTGGGTACGCGATGCGTTATGAAAACGATTTTCGTCACCGTCGCAATCGTTGTGCTACGTCTAGAATCACAGATGCATATCCGAGCGTCACCCATTGTAGGTACACTTGGGAACAACGAATCTGAGACGGCTAATTTTTTACACCAGACAGTTATGTTGGCAACACAGAGAAACCTACAGCGCCACAGTCGGCCGAACGCGAAACAAACTAACTAAGGTTAAATTCGACGGTCATGGGTTATGTTACGTTTATCGAGATTGAGTTTGTTTCGCACTCGGCCGACTCTGGCGCTGCAGGTTTCTCTGTGTTGCCAACATAACTGTTTGGTGTAAAAAATTAGCCATCTCAGTTTCATTATCCCCAAGTGTAACCTAAGTGATAGGACAACGATCCCCAACGTATGATCGTGTACGTCTCTTCCGCGGATAAAAGAAGAGGAGGTAGATAATGGGAATACGATTTCGGCATTCGCCGGAAGATGATTAATTTGGCTTATCAAAAATGTGCCAAGTGTGCGAAACGAAGAGATTGCCAGCCGAAAATCTAACGGTTTTAATGAATGAAGAGGCAATTTGCAGTTTGGTTGGTGGTAGGTCGATGGATGCCGTGCGGTCGGAAAAACGAACTAACTCGGCAGAGGGAATGCGGAGGATGGGCTGCTGGGGGGTGTTAAGAGGCAGTTTGCACCCCCTCCACTCCCGCAGCGCGTAGTTTATGAACCTGTGGCTTCTTCCACCAAGCAGCCGCCAAGCCAGCGACCCGCACCCCTCTTCTCGCTGTTCTTTATATACAAGGTTCCCCGTGTTCCGCTACTCCATTTTAAACGGTATATATAATACCTAATGGATGCACGGTAAAGCGGATGCGAAAATTGCGCCGTTGCGTTGAGATGAATTTCCAATAGCTGTATTCCATCAGCATAAAGAAAATTCATCTCGTCCAGCATGCTGCGTGATCGGGGGATAGTCAAGGACGCGCTTCCGGTTAGGCATCTCACAACCAAGGCCGTATTCAATGGTAACACATGTGGGACCGTTTCAGAGCGATTCAAATATCGAGCTAATCGACGTTGGAACCAGAAGAAGATAAGGTGCCCTCAGGCGTCTTTGCGGTGGCCGTGCCTCACGCCCGTTCAAGCCTCGAGTTCTGTTGGGGCCCACGTGTGGTGCGGCATCTTTCTTGCGGGGCCCGTCCGTGATGCATTACGAGCCTTCGAAGGGACGGGAGCGGGCGAAACTTGACCTGAAATGGGGAAATCCTCCCGCCCAGTCAAAATACCTTATAGCTCGACACATGGCGCACGCATAGAAGAGGTTGGCAGGCCCACGCGGTCTGGGGCCTGCAGCATGGGATGTTCTAACGGAGGAGAAACGTGGCAGACAGAACGGAGCCCATTATGTTGAACATCGCATTGGTATATGGGTTTAAGGCGGTGGCGTTGCTGCGTCTATTAAAAAGCCTCTTTGAGAGTCTCCCGTTCTAAATACGGCCTGCGATATGTGCTCAGGAGTCGAAACAAATGACAATGAGTGCCGTCTTCGAAAGCTCTTAACTCTAACGAGACTTCTTCGGCCGATCTACGTTGGATAATCAAATCAACGCTCGTATTGCCATGGAACTTTACAACCGACATAAAACGCGGGCAAATCTGTCGATGACTAGCACCGGCTACACGGTCAGAATAAGAATTAATCACGCGGCGAGGAACCGCCGAAGGAGGAGGTTGAGGGTCGCGCAATACCTTATTTGGATCACAATTTGGTCGAGTGCCTCCTCGTCACCTGAATCCGATACTTCAGCTCCAGATACCGATAGAGAGGGGGAGGGGGGGAAATCTGGAGGGTCGGAATTAGGGTTTGAAGGAATTCAGATATTTTTTTTTTTTATGTCTCGAACCACTGGGTTTAATTGGGTACTTCTCTGGATTTGTAGGTTTAACGGAGACTTCAGCATTCGTTGAATGATATTGTTTTTCTACCGCCGTAAATGAGATAACGACACAATTTCTTTTTTCTCTCCACGTCAAGGTTGGACGGTTTCAAGCTTGAAATCTCTTTCGAAACGAATATAACATTATGCCGGGAATTCGAATGGTAGTTGAATCAAATTATAGAACAATGTCGTTCCGGGAACAAAAAGAAAAAAAAACGTGCGGTATATAATCATCGAAGTTAGATGTAACTGTTTTCCTTATGATTATTCCAATGACAAACGCCTATCATCGTGACATGCATGAATCTGGAGAAATAATTTCAGACCACAAGGACTTGAGACATTGGAAAAACTCACAACCAGTTAGAATTTCTTTTCGAACTGGTATAAATACCCAGAAGAACCAGTTGGGATTTTTACGATCCTAAGGTATAAGTTACAAGCACTCGATGACACGGATATCGTTGCTGTCGATCGTCACTGGCGCTGTTGCTTCTCCGACATTTGATTTTCGAATAATATTAGTCATCTCGCTACGATCAGCACCGCGTGGATGGCATATGATCGGTGGTCTGTGTGACGGTTGGCTACTGTTCCGTGTTAGATACATACGAATGTACGCCAATGATACGACGAATACAGATCTGATCGGATCATTGATTCAAATTATTCCAACGCTGATTAGTGACGGTTGGTGATATAACTACGTGCGACCACGACACGGGACTGAGATGGTCGTTGACTAATGTATTGTTAGCGACAAGAGAGTCCGGGTACGTATATACGTAGGATATGCATACACTTAGCGCGGTGTTATATACCTGGAACTCCGAATTGAGCACAACGCAGATATGTTGATATATTCGTGAATGAGATCTGCTGTTAACGCGTGTCAAATCCTTGGACTCACAGACACACGCTGGCAAGGAAGCGTGTAGGCGACGTACATCGACACGGAATTTACGCCCAAACAATCGCCGATGGCGTTTATTTTCCCTCCAGTTATGTACGCAAATATGCCTTTGAACAACATCAGGAACTTTCGTGATCGCAGCTTCAAACTTTGAGTCTGAAATGATACCATGTTCTCCGGAATATTTCAACTGTCGTATATAACCATTACGGTATCGTTACTGAAACCGTAAATAGATCAATTGCCAAAGCTTATCGCAAGTTTAAACCATCGCGTAAACAGTGAGACGGTGATCAATGTGATACATGCATGTAGGAGATGCAAAGGACATGTCATGACCTACTACCAGGCAACACTCGGATGTTGCTGGTAGAATTTAGATACCACGTATATCGAATTCTAAAGTCTCTTATACGTGTTCGCCATGTATTGCTGCTGCTGCTATGAAATTCTGTTCGAAGACTTGTAAAATCTAATATTTACAAAAATACTGACCTTTGACGGGCGGTCTGACAGGTTTCCCAGGCAGTACGGGTGTCGTGACTTCAGCAGGATGTCGTCCGTTGTGGAGATAAGCCTGATTGGCGTTATGATGAGCAGCCATGATGTGATGATGTTCGATATGCGGTGGTTCTCGGAATGGATTCGGCGGTGTCCTCGAGTAGAAAGACCTTCCGCTGAGGACAGACGAGCTCGGCGATGTCGGAGGACTCCTGGTCCTCGGTGTCGTGGTTAAATTAAGCGGAGCATCGTCCTCCTCCTCAGCGGCGAGATGATTCAACCCTCCACCGTGACCACCCCCATCCTGATACCCAGGACCCTGTTGATTATGGGACAACCTTACCGCCGACGCGTCGATTCCCGCGTTATTAACCAGCTTCGGGGAGGCGATACTCGCACAAGATGAGGGCGACCTAAGCGGCGGTGCTGGGCTCGGCGTGCACGGTGGCGAGGTCAAACAGCCTGGCATCGAGGCCGGCGAATGTGGCGGAAGAGGAGAGTAAAGGGCGAGAGGCGCCCGTATCATCGGACTTGTCAGCCTCCGGGGTGTCGGTGCCAGGAGTTTGGTGGTCCCGCCATTGTCGTTGGCGGTGTTGTTGTTCACCACGTTGTTGTTATTGTTGTTATTGTTGTTGTTCAGATGGTGATGGAGGTGGTGCACGCTCAAACCGGAGCTGGCTCGACCCCAGCCCAGGATGTCGCTGATTCTGTGAGGTGTCGGGGCCCGAGGTGGCGCTGCGTAAACGTGCGCGTGCCACGAGTTCACCTGAAGGGCACCGCTGGTGACGCCTCCGCCGGCACCGGCACCGCTGTCAATCGGCGATTTGCACGCGGCGGTGAGGGTGCCGTCGGTTGCCTGCATGTCGAGGGCAGAACCCCCGTGAGCATCGGGGTCGCTAGTCACCGTTGCGACACCGGACTTCGCCTTGGTCTCGTTGTTGTTGTCGCATGGTACTATCGACTCCAAACGGGTCTCCCCGCCACTTCCAACCACCTTTTCATCCTTTTGCTGATGTTGTTGCTGCTGCTGCTGTTGTTGTTGCTGTTGTTGTTGCTGTTGCATGCTATCCGTGTCCGTCATCACGCGGTATGTGTGTCTCTGTCCTTTTACCTTTCGTACCGTGAGAGTACCACCTACCGAATCCAGGGTCCCGAGTTATCATTCGACGAAAATTTATCGTTCACCATCATCGTCGCACCACTTGAAAAACATCCACCTTAGACACCGCACTGTGACTCTTCAGGTTTTCAGAAGACAGACGATTCCTCTTGATATCAGCACGATTTCAGTTCCTCCTCTTTTTATGTTTCGTAAAGCAAAGTTCTATGCCCTGATTGTCATTAACTGGCGACGATTAGTACTTTAATCTTCTTCATTTTGCACATTATTTCCGACGAAATAACGCTCCGTCACGTCGATCACCGTTATCACATTTACACCGTGCGCGTACATGCAAACGGTACAACGACCGCGGTGACGAGTATTATCCAAACGACCGAGCACAAGCGGCAATTAAAACACTGCGTGATTGTTATCGGGAACGATTAGGTTTTTTTTTCTAACCACAAATTGAGTCACACGAGGAGACTCGAATAATATCCTCAGGGTTATTTGTGTAACGGTATCGATCCAGTTTGTCGCGGTTAAGTGGCGGTCGTACAACGATTCAACGGAATTAAGACGAAGACCGTTTGAGACGCTCAATAAAATCTACTGCCCGTTAATTATTCCTGCACTCGCTGCCAGTTGCGTGGCTCTTTTTTACTCTCTACCTCTTCTTCCTCGTCATCTTTTACGTCTCTTCCTCCGTCTTCTTCTTCTTCTTCTTCTTCTTCTACTCCGTCTTCTTTCTCGACTCCGAAGTCACTCCTCGAGGGTGTCTCACGGCACTAATTGCCCGCGCGTAATTAAATCTCGTTAATTAGCTCAACGTCACTGTGTAGCCAGCCAGCCCTCGGGCCGTTAGCAGTTAGCGGGCCAGCCACTAAGCTTATTGCTCGCGCATTTTGGTGCCTGCGCAGAAGATGTGCGCGGGCTTATGATATGCTGCGGGTCTCGGGACTCGTGGTGTTTTTAATTTTACGTCACGGCGTAATTCCTCTCCGCGCGTTTTAACCTCACCGTACTTCACTTCACTTACGCTCGACTCGTGTGTTTACACACACAGCGTTTAGGTGCGCACGGTTTCTTGTTGTTGTTTCCGATTTTTTATATACCTTCTCTTCTTTACTATTTTTATTAAGTTTATTCATTCATTAATTCTCCTCAAGTTGCGCAATTGTCCAACGCGGCCGTGAATCCTTTCGTATATACTCGAACCGCAGCTCGTACACTTATCTCTCACTGCACTTTCGATTATCCACTGCGTACAACAACAGAGTATAAGTGATAAATGAGAACTGTTTAAATTTTACAACTCAAAATCGGGGATGAAGAACATTCGAATCCATTGAAGCCTTCTTTCCCTTTCACTGTCAAAAATCACTAAAACATATATTCTTTCTTTCTTCTATATATTTAAAAATATTCACTGCAATAACCGAAAAAAAATACCGTTTAACATTCCTAGTTATATCAGGTATGTACAAATAGTGCACAAAATCCGCGTCAACGTACGCATAATAAATGAAAATCAAACTCTGCCGAAATCTGAAATCAAACGAGAAACCGCGAATAGGAAAAAAGCAACGTAACGAAAATCAAGATAAATAAAAATCGGTGAAATCGCTTTAATCAACGTTAACGACCGAAACGTCACAAAGATCGTAGCACCCACGTGTTACGGGGCAAATCACAGGTGACCCAGCGCGCACGCGACTATAACAACACGGTGTGTAGTACCGGGTACAGAGAGAGGAGCGACGAGCACGTGTTCCCCGGGTCCGGGCGGGTTAAAGTGGTGGGAGTAGCTGACTGGTGTATATAACGTGGGGGCGAGACGCGGTACACAGAACGAACGCGTGCGCCGGCTGCCGCCCGATTACTGACTGATTGCCGCAAGATTTAGGGTTGCCGCTCACGTGGTGGGGATGGACCGCGGCGAAGGGGCGGGGATGGCGGGCGGCGGGGAGGTGGGGGCGGCGAGAGGGGGGGGGGGAGATCGCGACTCGCTCTGCGCGGCACGGCTTCGTCGCCTCGAGCGGCGGGAGGACAGAGAGGATGGGGCGAAGGGAGGGGGGAGCTGACCGAGGAGTTAACTGTCGGCGCGCGCGCCCCCCTCCGGCGACCTCGATCCTCTCCTCTCGCTCCTCACGGTTCTTCTCTTCCACCACCTCCACCTCCTCCACCTACATCTCCACCACCGCCCATTTCATCGTCGCGCTATTCGCGCGGAGGGATTGATGCACGGTGCTGCAAGTGGGAGGAAGCATCGGGAAGAGTAGGAGGAGGAGGCGTTTGAAAGGAAAATTTATTCGGAGGCGGCTGGGTAATGTTTTCACGATTTATTTGTTATTATTCGCCAGCATTGCCGCGATGTGGCTGAATGCCTTCTCTCACGTTTTCGCATCGCCTTGAATGGAGGATAAAACCTAGCTTCTAACGCCCCGTTCTCGGTAACTCCTTATTAATACGTCGATGTGAACCGAGTCCAGTGTTTACTCGGTTAAAAGGTGACTTCCTTCGCTGTAGGCGGTACTGCCAAATGGCAATATTACGCGTACTAATTAGCGTACGGCTGGTAGAATACCAGCGAATTTTCTCCGTCGCCGGATGTAACGATTCAAACTAACGACAGCTCTCCTTCCTCTACCTCTACGTCCTTCTCTGCAATCGTACTCACTGCAACACATAGTTCGCAACAAAGGTAACACGCTTCGGGTTTGCATGAAATTTGTTTAGGCACCATTGGCACGATGTCCGACAAGCGAATCTCTTTTCCGGTCACCTCCAACCACGGCGCATCCGTAAAATCGCGACACCTAGATCGATGATCGCAGTTTAGCGGGGGCACACAGGTCAGTTCGTCGTCTCGCGGATGCGTGCGGGTGCGTGCATCATTTCATCGGTCGGCAGGGGCGGAGACTGGCTCGAAAGTGGGGCCATCGTATCGGTAGTGGGGGAAACGGCTGCCGCGCTCAGCCGGCAAGTAGGTACGAACGAACTGATTTCGGGATGCTGGAGCGCGATCCGCGGGTGGCGGGGAGGGCTGGCAATTAGCGGACAAAACAGCGATCTTCCATACTGATTATTGATAGGGCCTGCCGCCCGACTCGTGGAAACGAGCTTTTGCTCCTCTCCTCCCCCTCCCCTTTCCTCTATCTCACACTCTTTCTCGCTCTATTTCTCTCTCTTTCTCTCTCTCGCTTTGCGCGCACTTTCGCCATCGCCCGAATCACTTCGTAATAATTCCCGCTCCCCTCCGACTTCCCGACACCAAACAGAACCGCTCGTGCGGCGCGCGCGCCTGTAAATCAGACCGACGATTCGTAGAAGTTAATTTCGGGTTCTTCGACGGCCTGACAATGAACCCTTAAACTGTATAGAGCGCAATTTAGCTCTCGCCAATTAGGGAGGAGGAAACGTTCGATCGGAGGTAAAGGGCTGACTGCCTAGTGCCCTTCTTGACGCTGTTTACGCTATCTCTGCAATAGCGAATCCGGCACCGGTGTCCGGTAATTACCCGTTTTCTTTAGTTCTGTACTTCATAAATATTGTGCTACAGTTGATGCGTTTCCTTCAAAATATTAGCATGAAATTTTATTTTCTTGCAACTCCTTTGTTTCGATGATACCTGAGTTTCGCTGTCATTTACGATTTCAGAGAGAGTATCTACTTTCGGAAAATTCATCTTATCTTGTACATGGAAAATTCAAAACTTTCAGAGACTATTTGAAATCAATAACATTTTTTAGCACTGATACACTTTCTAAAACGCTGGAGATAAGAAATTTGATATTTAAAAAAGGATTCTTCTTGAATTATCTTTGAATATTTTGTAAAAAATTATTTCACACATACGAAGTGAAAATTTTTTATGCCATCCGTAGGAAAATCCTACTAATATTATACTCAAGATTGAATCTAGAGATCCTCAGTTAACACGTGAAAATGAAAGCTTACAACTTAACGCAAGCACTCGAGTAACTTAAGTCTTCCAAAAATAACCGTTAGTAAAAAACAGCTTTTGTCAAATGTTCAGAAGTTCGGATTTTGCAAAAATTATCAATTCAGTATTAAATTGTTCATAAAGACCCAAAAAATATCAACTATCCATTTTTTTCCCCAGGTGAAATGCTCCGCAAGCGAGGTTATGGTTACAAGTAAGCGGTAAGCGTGCAATTGGATATCACAAACCTCGTGTACGCGCTGCAGCTGATCGTGAGCATCGTGGTGATTCCTAGAAGAGATTGCTTCCACGCTATAATGCAGATATGATTGCAAACACGTACTGCAGGTGGGCGAAGTACAACCGGAGGCCTCTTTTCCGCGCCGGTATAATTACGGCTTAATTAGCGACGGATCATCCCCCTCATTGAGACATCGTGTATGCAATTTTACTTGTATCTTCCATTTTTTTTTTTTTTTTTTACGTAATACGGACAGTTGTACCCTGTAAGACATAATAAAATGTACATTTTTTTTTAGACTAAAATAAAAAATGTGAACTTGTAAATTAATAACTTAAATTTAGATGTTACCTAAGATCACTTTTAATTGGATTAATTTAATTACTTGTCTATGTACAGTAATAAATAAATGTCTTTTGAGTCAAAAGTTGTATGTTGTAGTTGCCAGTATTTAGTTGAATTTCGTTTACAAACTTACAAAATGAATGATAAAACAACTCAATTTCGACAGAACGGACGATTTGCAGAGCGAAAAAAATTATAAAATAGGAAAAAAAAAATTTTTCTCATCCGACGCTACATTAACACTTTCACGAGTCAGATATGCCATTCGTTTTTAAGTATGGCCGACTGATGCTTTCCTGAATTCTCTATCATTTACATTAAAATATTAAGAAAGTTACATTTTTATAATTTTTGCGTAATCTACGAGAATTGATTAATATAAATTACAGTTTTTTGTATTCTTATCTTTAGCAGTTCTGGTTAAATTGTATCAAAAATGTGCGTTTTACACAAGTATTTACCACACGTTGAGTATCCAGTTTTTAATAAAAATTAATTACGCAAAAACCACACGTCAGATCTTTCTTAAAAAATTATTTTATACGCATTTCCTTGCGATTAATAACATATCAAAAATTCCGCTATTTATCTTTTCATCCCTCTCAATGTCCGAAGAACCTTAGCAAATCGTATTTTCCAAAAGCTCACTGAGTGTGGATATCTGTAATTTATTTACGGTTCCTGTTGAAAATTTTTTTCCACCTATCCATTCATTTACTTTCGGTATAATTTCGAACGAATTGATCGTCCAGTTGTTTCCATACTGTTAGCCTGATTTCTACCAGCGCAGAGTAACCAGCGCAAATTACCATGCCGTTTCAAGATAAGTTACCCTGGTATATCAGCTTATATATACTCCTGCAGCTGCAGGCTAATGAATGACTAGCCTGGTAGAGTACAAAGTAGACCTATATTGTATGCAATGCACGTTCATCGTGCAGTATGCACATGAGAAAATGTTGATCTGAATTTTTTTTATTTTTGTTTTTTCGAATGAGATATTGGTGTTTATTAAAAAAAAAAAAAAAAATCCTCGTGGAAAACAAATTTTTCACTTTATATCTAACACGTGCCTCAACCATTTTTTATTGTATTGTATTGAACGAGTACAATAAAATGTTGCTAAGCTTTCGACATTTGCAGTATTTCGTTTTTTTTTTTTCTTCAATTGTTGACATAATCCCGAAGCATCAAATTCAATTTGCACCAATTTAGCTTCGTGCAAAAATGATGAATAATTTCATTTCATTTGTATTATTTTTTTAACCCTACTGCTCGAAATTGTAAAATCATTGTCCTTTTTCAAGACATTTCTTAAGATTGGATAATGTGACGAAGTAACCAGTTTTATATCGATTCAGAAAAAATTAATCTTCAAAAATTGTACGTCCTCAGTCTGAAATAAATAAAAGTATCGTGAATATCTCATTTCTGTAAAAACAGAAAAAAAAAAACAATCAAACAAAGATTTCTTATTTTTTCCAAACACGTTGTTTTCTCTGGTTGTGGAACAGAAGCTAACTAAACAGTTACCAACCATAACATGGAATCCGCATTCACGTTATACAGACATTGGTAATGCTGATTCGCGATTCGACGTGCGGGAATGCTTTTGTTAAACAAACTGCATAATGGCTCTGTAAATTGTTCGGAATTACCGAGCGTTATTCCCTGGTGCCGCATCTCGCTGCAAGCCCTTCGAAAAACGACGACTCGAGATTTATTCACTAAAGCCGCGCGTGAACGCCATTTCATAGTGCAGCACTAATGCGGCAATAGGAGAATAAATAATAAAAAAAAAAAAAAAAAATCACGAATGAAATTTTTCTCAGTGCGAACTCAACGATTTGTTCAATCATCACTTCCGTTTCAGAATAAATTTCACTGTCTAATTACATCTAGACTTGCAAGTTACGGACGTTGTAGCGAATAGAACGTATCGCTATCTTCGTAGGCGATGATTTAGTATTTACCCAACTGCGTTATACATTATATATGACTTATACAACGCTCGTCGTAAGTGTGACGAATCTGCCAACGAAGCGTGGAGCGCATGATGCGCCAACGGCGCTTTAATGCAACTCGTAATTAATTTTAACGATCGGACGCAAACAATGTTGAAAAGCTCTTACAGTCAAGCTTAGCACGTTACGAGGAATACGACATGTGTTCACAATCGCAGGCCGAAGGTACCGTAAGAGAATGATATAAAAATTCAACTACTGCGATTTTAGTCACGTGAATGTGATTTCATTTGATAAAATCATAAATTATACGAAATTAAATGTCGAAATGTTTCAAAACATAATAATAGTTATACCGTCTTACTGTGAGAATACAACAGAAAGTTGCAACAAAAACAAAAAAGAGAACTAATAAGTGAAATTCGGTTAGATTTCGTCGCATTTCAAATTACGAATCATGTTTTTTCACAGGAACACAATTTACAAAAAAATTTTCTTGCAGTAAATGCTGCAACGTTTCTCTTACTTCCCGAATGAAAACTTTCGATATTTCGACCTGTAGTTATCGATATCGGTAAACATCGATAGATATTGTGCATCACTAATATCTACCTACAGATATCAGTTGCTCACTTTTGATAACCGTCGCTTGTATCTGTACAAAACTATATAATTTGTTACATTATTTCACAAATCAATAAATCTGAACGATCGTTGCCCGAGTCTGATCAGTTGACGCCTCAATCCGCCGCCCTGATAAACGCTTGATGAGGCCCTGATCTGATCTGGGACTGTCCATCGTGCCTGAATTCAACCTTATCAGGGAATTTCGGAACGGCACGTTTCATTTCTGGTCAGGCCCTGATCATGGCCTTATATGAGCCTGACGAAAATTTCTACTAGGGTTAGGGTTAATGAAAAAGTAGGGGAAAAATCGTTTCTAGTTTTGCCAGCGACTGGATAAACGTAGGTGGGTGAGAGTGCGGAAGAGAAAAAATTCTGAGAATAAATTCATTTGTCATAGTAACTAGAAAAATTCGTTAAAACAAGTATCGTTAAAAAAACTGTTTGAACATTGTTGGAATTACGAAAAACGCGGTACGTGTAACCATTTTACTCTATTGTCGATCCTTTTTTGGAAATTGCAACGGAAAATCAGTTTGTTAGGTTTACTCTACTTTTTTAGTTAAACGAGGCTTCAACGTCAATTAATTGTTGCACAAGCGTAAAATTTTCGCAACAGTTAAAAGAAAATATAGCAGCAGTGATCGTGATGAGAAAGAATAGTAACGGACACTAGACTTTCCGGTAACAGCTAGAAAACTAATTTTCATATTCTATCTAGAACTATATTTTTCGATTGTTGTACAAAATGAATATAGTTAAGGACTGAGCGGTGATCGGAACTAAAAATTTCTCTCAGTGTACGAACGCAACGGTGCGTGCGTACATCAAATACGCAGGGTTATAAACTTTTCAAAAATAACTCGCGATAACTTTTGCCCTCTCGCACCTGTACGTAAATAAACCCGCGACATACGTACGGTTTATTACATTAATCCGTGCGTCTCCCTACCTATAACGTATACGTACCTATCTACCTACGAGCTAATTACGCGGGTGGTAATTGCTAATTAGCAACAATTTTCAAGGGCTTGCTCGCGTCGATAACACCGTTTAGCAAACGTGTATAAAACAAACGCCCAACTCGACGGATGCGAGATCGAGCGTTTGCTTCCTCTCTCTCTCTCTATATATATATATGTATATTCCTATCTCCTTCTCAATTAACGTCGTGTCCCACTCTCTGCTCCGGGAGTTATACGGTCGTATACATATATGTGCGTTAGTATGTGTGTATAGAGGGATAATATTCCGACACAATTTAATCCTGATATGATCCTCGGATATCCCCCGCTTTTTTTGTTAATTTTTCTAGCTGTGTAAGTAAATCGAGGCTAAAAGGCTTGTATGTACACGAAAATTATCCTCGTCATGTGATTTTTATGATGAAAGTGGAGCAAAGTACAAATCCGTTATCCAGAATGTAAGAACGAATCCACTAAACAAGAACGTTTACAAATATTCCATATTTCGGAACACGTTTTTACCAATTTCTTGTTTCATTTTTAGTTAAGTTCTTTACAATTACTCACAACCAAAGACAGAAATTGCGATGTTTTCAACTTTTCGGGTGATTTGCGATGTTAGTTCTCATGAAAAACACTGGGAGTAAAGAGCGATGTACTGATTATAAAAATATTTCCCACCGAAGACAAAACTGACAGCATTACGGAACACGTTAGGAAAAATATAGTCTATCAAGTCTAAATCAAAAATATTTTCCATAATAATAATTTTTTCCATACCTCGAAATGTGGTATTGATGGGAGACTAAAAAAAAATTATAATTCTCCAGTATTCCTGTACCGCTTGAGATCCACGGGCATTTTTTCTTTATTCGCTCGAAAAGTAATTTGATGGGTTCCTATTGAGTTGTGTAAGTCTTTACAGCTTGTACCCACCACTGATATATCAGATAATTATAATTATCTTTCGAGGATTTATTGCCAAGAACCTGCCGTGCTTCAACGATGCGAAGTTCGATCTGTGCAGTAGTTCAGAGTTTACCAATCACCCGAAAATTGGTCAATGCCAATGAACGACTGGAAAAATGGCGAAAAAAATAGAGGGAGAGAAAATTCGATCATCAAAATTCTATCCGCATATGAGGACCGCGTTCTATCGAATTCCGATGAGCAATGCAAACCACTATCAGGATCGCTGTGACCGCTCGACCAGCCGGACTCGAACCACCACGAGTCACTAATTACCGTTCGAATACACTGCCTAACAATGAAAAGGGGACATGGTTCGTTACATTCACCCACTTCGTTCAAATTCAATCTGGGGCGTTGATGGAAGCGGAATAAAATGACATAGTGACACGTTCTTAGGCACGATCGCAAAGCGGAGTGTCTGTCACATTTGGCACCGTAAAAAACGAAATCCGAAATGTCTCTTACTTCAAGGATATAAGTGAAGAGATATTTGGTCGTAATGACCAAAATTGGTCCTGGCATTGAAATTTCATGGTTAGCATACAACCGACCAAACATTATTTTCAAGCGTCCAAAAAGTTAAATTCATTCTTATCGCAATCTTGCCGATCGTCGCATTAAGCAGTTCATGGAAAAGAGGAACTTGGATGTAATTTAATTCACCTTTCTCAACAAAACATTTTTTCTACGCGGCAAGAATTCGAGTTCAACGATGCCAATGTTCTCATACGTTCTCAAGACACTGCCAAATACCCTTATTTGGTTAAAATAGCCTTTCCGATGCCATCAAAAATGTAACATATACCGCATTGAATAGTTTATGTAAATTAAAAAGTTTTATGTATTAAAATTTTGTTTGCCCGACTTCAATCTTCCATGACGTATGGATTTAAAAAAAACAAAAACATTTCCGAAACGAGTAAATTAAAAAATTTGAAACAATTTGTGGATAATAGTTTTAAGTAGTGCTACTATGTAACCAATTATGGAACAGATTCGAGATGATGAAAAAAATGTGGCTGAATTGGCAAAGATCATCCCATTTATAAGTATATTTTATTCGATTCAATTTTTTTGACGATTTTCAAACAATTATTTCTTTAATTTCAATAGTTGCAATAAAATACCGTGCTTCCAAGCGAAAATTTTCTAAAAAATTAAATCTACGAGCAGATTTTTTTTAAAAAGCAAAAGAAGAAGTCGTATTTGGCCTTGTTGCGACAGTTGGAACCATTGATTTCCATTTGGTACAAGTAATTTAAAAAAAAAAAAAAAGACTGAACCAGAACAGCAAGTGGTATCGAACGAATCGATGAATGAGGAATTGGATTTTCTCCCTTATTGTGAAATCGTGAAAAACGCGTGGCAGAGCATAATATTCCAGATTCGAATCAAAGAGCAACAAAGTAAGAGACTGGTGAACGAACTTCAGAACTCTGTAGTAAAAATCGTCTTCCGAACAGGTATATTGCGATGATCATTCACCGGGGCTTCAAACTTTTTCCATTTCCGTTTTATTCTTTGTAATTCCGGTGCATCGGATGATCGTTTATACCGGTGCTCATACGCGCAGACGTTATGAATATGATAGAATTCATTCAAAGACCATCGCCGGTTTTTCGTCGTTCTAACGCAAAGCCCTTGTACGTTTTACGATTCTCTCCATGGGGGTACAGGGAGGCATGTACAACTGTTAAAGATACGATATCGAAGTGCCGTTTTTATGGTCTTAACTCTCGCTGCACGTACCCCGCAGTAATGCTTCACGCGTCTCTGGGTTACGTCTATCTGTACCTATAGGTAAAATTTTATGGCATCGCGTGTCACGTCACTCACCCCCGTACATCGACGCTTTACTGCGTTATATTGTTGCGCGCAATCGCCTCGTGGCGACAAACTCGAAGAACAGAGCTGTTAAAACGCCTCGTGGAATCGTCGTCATCCTGGGAAAATTCTTGTCCTCGATATATTTACCGCTAATCAACCGATCCGCGCGATGGTGGTCGTCGTTAACGTCACTCTCGGTGAAAAATTTTCCTCCCACGACGAGAAAACGAGAGGCTGTTCGGTTCGTCAAATCACCGATCGATAATCACTTGATTACAAAATATTTTAAATCGCGTTGAAACAGTCGCTTAGAATCGTCGAAATTTATAAGTGAATGGTTCTGGAAATTAGTAAGGAAATCATTTCTAGTCTCGCACAAAATAATCCGAGCAATCGGTATAAGAAATGACGCGCAGTCATCGAGATCTCTACAGAATATGGTACGACATTAAAAAACGATTTCAAAACACTAATCGAAGATTCGGTCATTTTGAAATGTATTCACGCGATTCCACCGGAATTCTGAGAGAATCTGTGAGACATCGCTGATTGAAATACCAACAAAACTGTTCGGTCATCTAACAAAAGATCTTTCCGAAATTCCTTGCTTCGACAGATTATGTCTTGGGAACTTATGAAGGAAAAGTTGCTACGTTTCAACTAAATTTTCAGAAAATCGTAAATCCAGCTCGTATATGAATCCCATAGAAATGACTGACGTATCTAAAGAAGTTGTGAGATAAATCCTATTTTGAGGAAAAGCATAATAAACTGCATGACTCCAGCTGTGCGTTATTGCGTATTTGACGAAGGCCGCGTGCGTTGCGCATACCGAAATTATAAGGAAATGAAAAATTCATGTGTCATTTTACACAGCCGATATACCTTGAAGAATAATTGGGTCGATCATATTCGAATTAAGGGACAATTACATGGATAGGGTCCGTATCAATCGCATACATTATTGAACAGATTATAATATCAACGTAATGATAAGGCCTCGAGAATAATTTATCGCCATGCAGCTTCCTCGAATAAATTACTCACCTGCAATATAATATATTTCATGAGCAAATATGCATGGACAGGGTGTTTGTATTAACTTTGGACAGACTTCCATGGTGTGTAGGGGCTGCCTGGACAAGCATTTCGAGGTAAGACATCCATGGTCGAAAGCTCATCCTCACCACTGTGGAGAACTTTGAAGGATTAGGGCTCGTCCGTAATGCAATGAATCAGATGTGATAACTTTCGAGGAAATGTTTTATTCAGCCGTAGATAACGGTACAAAATTCTTGCTTCAATTCAACAGATCAATAAACTTGGCAATAAAAAAATAACAAACAATTTCCAGTTTTTATAAACAGATTTGAAAAAAGATAATGAATGCGAAATGCACAGTATGTAATGGACTCCTGCGAAACGTAACAAATTTTACATATTCCGAACTGCAAAATATTGTTTTTTTTATTATTCTCATTGTTTATCTTGTTGTTTCAAACTTATGGTTTTGTTGATATCACAGAAGAACTTTGTACCTGAATAAAACGTTGGGTCGAATGTGATTACATCTGATTCGTTACACTACGAAGAAGGGCGCGGTACCAAATCCTTCGAAGCCTTCGACAAAAGTCTTTCTTAGAAGAGTTAAAATAAACACCCTGTATACCTATGTATAGTTAGTCAATTTACCTGATAATTCGCAATGCTCTAAAACTGTGGCTAAAGAATGAGGTTGATGAATGATTGAATTCTGAACGTGCTAATTGAAAGCTGACTGTACTTGGTAGCGCAGCGAACAAAGATCGCAATGACGATAAACGAATGTTATTGTATCAATGCCCAATTAAAATTTTGTTAATTGGAGGTAATTCAATTCGATGCCGATCGAAGCTTTATTTACGGTGTATTGATATAGGTATACACCGACCGATTCTACGTGTATTGCAGCTATCACCGACTATCGCACACAAAGAGCCAATGCAAACGAAGAGACCCGACGATTATCTTCGCCTTGATCGACACTCGCACCTCCAGTCCTCCTG
Organism: Neodiprion fabricii; assembly: GCF_021155785.1. Taxonomy (NCBI): domain Eukaryota; kingdom Metazoa; phylum Arthropoda; class Insecta; order Hymenoptera; family Diprionidae; genus Neodiprion; species Neodiprion fabricii. The sequence continues at coordinate 23,670,475 of NC_060243.1, forward strand.
TAGCCATCCCTCTCTCACTCCGTTTCTCTCCCTGGCTCTTTTTCCCGTTCTTCTTCTTCTTTTTTGCATGATTTTAAATTCAAGTGATTTCTCAACGGACCGAATAATATTTTCGACTATCCATAATCAATTATGCGATAACACCGCGTTATGCGTGATTTCGTGCGATCTTAAGCAATTACACGAGATTTCACACGATCAAACGTGATTTTAAGTGATTTCTGAGCAATTTTAAAGTGACCATAGTCTGCGATTTAAATAAGTGAATGCTCCTTCGCTCCTAATACTAAACCAATACAGGTATGTAATCTCGGTTTTAATTACTCGACGGCCTAATTGCACTCAAAATGCAGCATGCACTGCATTGTATGTGCATAAAAAAGGGTTGCGAGCAGTTCACTCCAAGTACTTTATGTCATCGTACATAATTATTATCTTTGTTCATTAAGGGCAGTTGCATCACATCGCACGCGCAGATAAACGATAAATCCGCACAAACCCGACTTCACCTACCTCTTCAGTTGGACATACTATTTATGAATCACACTTCCAACCGCTTCAAATTACCATTTTCTCGACCAGCTGCAAGCTGATCAACCATAACGCACACGGAACACCTACGTCCGGTGAATATATCCATTCGATACGTCATCCTGCTTGTACGGACTCTTGAAAGATCCATCGGATCAATTCAGGTTGGTCAAGAGAACACGTCCGGGTTATTCATTCACATCGCGTGCCTCACGGATAGTCGATTTACATGTTAATCCTCAGTGTCCATTGTTTCTTACACCTGGCTGGCACAATCCTTCAGAGGAAGATCGTTTGCCCCTCGGATTTGTGATCTTTATCCCAGTTTTAAATTTATCTAACATTATCCCCGTGGTTTTTCAGATCTGCGAAACTTCAAAATTCACACTTTACGTAGTCTTAAATTGAATGCTAGATATCGCTCTGCTTAAAAATATTTTCTCTTGGAATAATGTGTCGCAAATTCAAATCTATCAAAAAAAATCGCAAGGATAAAATTTTTACTTCAATGGAAATTATATAATTATACAACACAGAGAGAAACAATTTTATTATTCTATCGAAATGAAATGAAAAAATATTTTCTATCAATTTTCTCTATTGCCCCTAAATTGGACACAAGCTGCAATTATTTTCTGACTCGTTCTCGCGAGAATCTCATGTTTTAGCCGCGTGTAACTGATTTTCCCCAACGCCTAACCAATTCACAGCTTCCGACAAATTGTTTGGGGGCTAATAGATATTCGAAAAAAGATGTAAGTAATTTCGTTCGTCTCGTGCCCAAAGATAACGTTCCCTCCGAGTGAAGTAAACAGCCCTGCAAGGTTTAGACATGCCAAGGGGTATTCCATTCGGTCAGAATTTCAAGTGTCTGTGCCCACATGCTCGCAATGGCCGTGCGTGTGTTCCACACGCCAGTTTTGCGCGCGTAGGATTCTAAAATAACGCCCAGCGTACATCGCAACTAACAGAGATAATACCACAAATGTTGTTTGAACAAACATGTTCCTCTCTTGAGTGATTTGTCTTTTTTTAGGCAACTTCATAGATGTGCTTTTCCTCGAGCAGCTTAAGGAGACAGCTCCCGGCCTAATAGCTGGCTGCGCTAACGCGTCTATTAATAAATACCGTTACACGACTTCCAGTCGCCTCTTCTCTCTTATTTAGTCTCTGTCAGAGCTGTACAATGACCGCGCTTAAAATTTCAATTAGGAAAAGAAAACAATCCGCTCGCAAACATTTTATCTTCCGAGCCGTGTTGCGTACCGTCGATTCGTCCTACCGATACCCATGACTTTGTCCCGAAAGCGTTAAACGATGTGCTTTGTGTGCAGGGATACGGAACGAGTACTTTGTACTCCACCTCCGAGTATTTGACTGTTCGGCAAAATTTGCCGCCCCTGTATTTAGGGATATAGGAAATTGCGTCGTTAATCAACGTGACTGCCGACGCGATCGGGATGAGCGTTACGGTACAAAGAGAGCATCGGTTGTACCGAGGGATGCAAAATTAACGAGAAGGAAGATCCGATCGTTATCGGAAGGTATGGAAAAGAAGAAAAATTCGGTAAAACAGGTATCGTTAAAAAAAACTGTTTGAATATTGTTGGAATTACGAAAAACGAGGTACGCCTAACCATTTTGCGCTATTGTCGATCCTTTTTTGGTAATTGCGACGCAAAATCAGTTTGTGAGGTTTACTCTACTTTTTTAGTTAAACAAGCCTTTAACGTCAATTTATCGTTGCACGAGCATCAAATTTTCGCAACAGTTGCAAGAAAATATAGCAACTGTGATCGCAATGAGAAAGAATAGTAACGGATACTAGACTTTCTGGTAACAGCTAATTTTCATTTTCTACCTAGAACTACATTTTTCGATCATGGTAAAAAATGAAAATAGTTAATGACTGAGCGGTAACCGGTATTAAAAATTTCTCTCAGTGTACCAGGAAACAAATGACTGTACGACGTCAATTGTTTTTTCGTATTGTTAGAAGTAAATCATTGCTCAAAAAATGCTATATTTTAAATCGCGCGAGCATTGAAAGCTTCAACTTTCAACATCTTAATTTGCCGGTAAAATTAATCTCGACGATCCTTATACCGAGCCTGTAGAGCTCGCCCGATTTCAGATCCGATAATATAGCTCCGAAATAAAGCGGGTTCGTGCAGGTCAATTAACGCCAAGTTTTTAGAATTGACGTCAGACCAGTTCACCTAAAGGGGGATTCGGTGGAGGAGCCCGCCCGGATCGTTTGTCTGGGCAAGCTTAGCTTGTCGCTGTTGATGCTTCAATTGCTAATTAGCCTCTTATATGTGCTTTGTGGAAATGCAGGGCGGATCGGGTATTTGGCAAAAACTACCCAGTGATGAACAGCTCCAAGTTCTTACGACGCGTCGAGGGATCTAGAACGAACGATCGAGGATCAGAGGTACGATCATGTGTGGATCGATTCGCACACGAGTGCACGGAATAAGAATCGCTCTGCGTCTTCCCGAAAATCGATCTCGGAGCCTGATCAAGTTCTTTTAGTAGGCAACCGATATAATTGTTTCTTTAGTTTTTTTTTTTGTTTTTTTTTTTGTGTTTTTCTCATTCAAGCTTCTTACTCATTTGTACAATTTATGATACATAAATACGAGATCAATTTACAGCCAGCCTTGCACCGGAACTCGAACCGAATATCAGTCTGCGAGCAGCTCGTTTCGAGCAGAACCCCAAGATATACGCGGAGGAATTTGTGTCGGGACCTCCCACGAGAATCCCTAATTGGATAATCAAGACTCGTATGGCGGATGAATTCGCATTCGATTTTGGAGTGAAACAACCTGGTCCAGGACACGATCATAAACCTTTATAGTTTGGAAAGACATGTGTCGACCGGTGTCGTTTATAAGGAATTGCACTTCGTGGGCACTCGTGAGACTTACGTGTCACTGTGAGGCTTATACGAGGGTTGAATTGAGATAGTCGCTTACATATTCACGTAGAGATGTATTTGAGAAACTTCTGATGCAAAATAAAGTCAAGTTTCTTTAGTCATTAGTCATCTCCACAATCTTTAAGCGTACATAGCACACCTGTAATGTATATGTCGGAGGGTAAATAAAAAACTTCAGATGATCATTAAGTCTGGAAATTGATAAGAACTTGTTCTGTTTTCTCTTTTTTTCAACCAGCAAGTTCCCAAATCAATTTTCTTCAAGCGTATATTACTTTTTTTTTTTTTCTATAACGACTCGTTTTTACGTGAGATTTGCACTGCGTTCTACGAGATCGAAATCTTTGTCTTCGATTGTCGAAATTTGATAATTCCTCGTGAAATTTGAGAACGCATGAAATCGTCGGCAAAACTCAAAATCTCAACTGACAATGGTCCTGTTGAGATATTTTCGAAACGACGTGACTGACGATGAAACGAAAACTGCAATTCGATACAAAGTTCCTTAGTATTCCCAAAAAACGAGAATAAATTTTTTCTAAAACCTATGGCGATGGCCAAAATCCTCATGGAACGTTACACTGAGAGAAATTTTTAGTTCCGGTTACCGCTCGGTCCTTTTATTTTCAATTTTTACCACAGTTGAAAAATATAGTTCTAGGTACAAAATGAAAATTAGTTTTCTAGCTGTTACCGGAAACTCTAGTATCCGTTACTATTCTTTATCATTACGATCACTGTTACCATATTTTCTTGTAACTGTTGCGAAAATTTATTGCTCGTGCAACAATAAATTGACGTTAAAGCCTTGGTTAGTCAAGAAAGTAGAGTAAGCCTCAGAAACTGATTTTGCGTTGCAATAACCAAAAAAGGATCGACGATGGCGCAAAATGGTTACGCGTACCTCGTTTTTCGTAATTCCAACAATATTCAAACATTTTTTTTAACGATATCCGTTTCACTGAATTCTTCTAGTTACTGTAACAAATGAAATTTTTCTCAGTGTAAGATTCCGCATTCGGTATAGAAGCCGAAGCAGTTAAGAATGAGTAAACCGCTCGTCTGCAGACAAAACCGCGGTGCCTGCTATGATCCCGTGATTTCAGCCCTGCAGGTACATAAACGGATGAATACCTGTTCCCGCGATGCTGCCTCTGCAGTTGGCTGAGCCTGCGGCGAGGTGTGCATGCGTGCACGCGCGATGGCAAAACTGACCGAAATGATCCGGAGAGTCGGGTCCAAGTAGGATACTTAAGAATCCCTGGTAACTTTGTGGCAAACCTTCTTCATCGTCTTCCCATCTTCTTCTCCCGATCACACGGGCGAAATTGCGCGCCGAAGAGGTCGTTAACGATCCCCCGCGGGACGTGCTCCCGTTGAGCGACTCGAGGGATATGCGCGATGCCCGTTTACCGCCCTGAGTCTAATGCGATGCAAATTTGACTTCGCGTCCCGTATAATGCCGTCGTTCCGTGCAGATACACCCGCTAATTACCACGCCGTCGTCCGTGTGTATACCTACCCCTTTGCGGCGCTGGACTCGATCACCGAGGCTTTCACCCTCGCGCCACGATTGCAAACCGTCACGAAACACTCCGCAGCTCGTTTACCGATCGCCGCAAGTTCACGAACTTTCGTTGACTTTGTTCGACGTGAAGGGGATCGTTTTTTATTCAGAACTCAGTTGTATCCTTTTCGCACTGCGCGGCTGCGTCAGAATTGATTCGGATGGATCGATACAACTCGAATTACATCGTTTGACATGTCTTCAAGATTCTTGACCTCCGAGAACCAAAAGCGGATTTGGGTTTAACTTATCATCGAAAAAGCCCCATTGCAAGGAACAATAGTTTGGGGTTCCCCTTCGAATTCGTTGCAACTCATGTATGTTGTAGAACATTGAAAACTAAGAGACGCGTAATTTTTTTTATCAGATACGGAACGGTTTAAAGGGGTGAAAATGACCCCCGAATATGGGTACCCAACGTGGTGATTTGTTGATTCACTTGATGTGTTTCAGTGGAATCAACATGAAACATTTCAGTGTTTGTTTCATTCAAATACATCAATCCCTTATGTCCGAAAGTTAGAAACCACCCCATTGGCGGCCCACCTTTGGGAGTCGTTTTCACTTCTTTAAACCGTTTTTCTGCCTATAAAGAAATACGTTTCTTTTAGCTTTGAGTGTTCTACAACATGCATGGGTTGTAAGGGAATCGGAGGGGATACCAAACTAATGTTCCTTGTTAGTGTCCACCCATTTTCAATACCATGATACCATTACAAGGGGATAACACGAGAGCACTATACATTGCTTTTTCAGCAATGAAGACAACAATCGAGTTATAGAGAAAAGAGATTGAAAAAGTCTACGCGAATCCGGCAACGAAAGTTTCTGAAGAGTCTTGAGCCGCAGAAAACTTTGAATCGATGTTAACCATTCGAATTCGTATCGTCATGCACTTGACTTCAAAGGACTCCATGAATTCAAATGACTTCACGTATCGTCTAGTGAATTCTGATGATCCTACACCATCAACGAGCCCGGACTTCGAACCATTGCCTGTGGCACTTCCTCTTCGGGGGCATAGCCATTAGGAAGAAAAAGAAGAAACCATTGCCTGATTTCGAGTAATTTCACCTCGTGTCTTTACGATTGTAGGTGATTTTAACTAACTTCAAGTAGATGGCGTTTCACGAAGAGTGCCTACCGCGTAACTCCAAGGCTTCAAGTACGGTTCATCTGACACCTCGAGCACTTTGGAATACCACATGCAACGTAATGGTAAAATACCAAATTGAGTCACGAATGTACTGGCTGGATTACTTGCAACTAGATACACGGTGTCCGGTCTTGGAACGTACAGTTCTATAAGTGTACCTATACCCCGACTCACCCCGTACTTTTCAAAGTCCTATAAAGAGGTTCCAGCTTCTTCGCTTCACAGTATGGATGCATTTTTTATCCAGCCGTTGTGCAATTATACGTCGGAGCGGGAAACGGAGACTGGTGTGGCGGGTACCATGGGTGCACGGAGGACGGCGCCGGAGCCGGTGTTGCCCGTCAGCTGCACGCTGCCGCGACAATGATTAATACGAGCAATTAGCACGGCGGAATCGCCAAACGACGCGGGAACCACCGAAGAGGGGCAACCGGTAGCTATAAGCTAGCTGCCGGCTAACATTGCGACAAAATTATATTCCTTCGGTGACGTTGTCTCCTCCCCTTTTATCCATCGCTCTTCCATCCTGCTCTTCCGGACTTTCTTCCAGAATTTTACCCTTCGCTGGTAGGTGTACTGTACGTACACTTGGGGACAATGAATCCGAGACGGCTAATTTTTTACAACAGACAGTTATGTTGGCAACACAGAGAAACATGACCGTCGAATCTAAGCTTAGAATACCGCGGGGATAATGACTTGTTGGATTGACACGTATTCTAAGGTTAGTTTCTACGGTAACAGGTTATGTTACGTTTATTGAGATTGAGTTAGTTCCGCGCTCGGCCGACTGGCGCTGTAGGTTTCTCCGTGTTGCCAACATAACTGTCTAGTGGAAAAATTAGCCCTCTCAGAATCATCATACATCGTACATACCATACGCAAGACGTAGGTACGGTGCTTTTTCTTCCAACTTTTCACCCCGAGAAGTCGCGTAACGTTACAAACGATACGGGGGGTTTTTATCGTTGGATAAGGCGTGGAACGGGTAGAAGGCACCGATGTTGGTTTACGTATACGCGCAGACCTTGTCAGCTCCTTTCATGGAAATACCTCAGAGCCGCGGGAGCGAGCAGATTGTGGGTGGGAATTAAGGGCTTACATACCTACGCCTTGAATAGGGTGGTTGACCTACCTTTACGACCAGCTTGGATGACTCTTTCATCTTTCACAATAGCCGTGTGTACCGTTTCTAGCGAAGGTTACGCATAGTCAACGTCAAAGATGAAACACGACGCGTTATACGAGAATTACATTCTTTACAACTAGTTCCAATTCAGAAATTCAAAGACGAAGTAGCATGTGACTCAATACCGATCAATATCGTACCCTATCCGATGTTCATTTAGACACGTACATTGTGCTACTTTGAAATTGAGAAATACCCACTTGTCATAAAAATCGATGTGAAAATGGAATCGTTACAATATTGGTATTGTAGTCTCAAATCCTTTCGTCCGAAAAATTTTTAATCGGGCTAACGAAACAAAAATCTCTACGACTCACGACTACTCATTTCGTGAGAGGAAAAACGCAGCTCAATGAACATAGCCAACTGTGTGAAATTCTACGATTTACGATTTTTAACAGTTCGTGAGAGAGAAAATGATAAAAACGGAACGAACGAGTCAATCGGTAAGGATCGAAATCGAGGCGTATACGTAATTGGCCAAGGGAGAATGATGTGCGTTTGTTGGGGATTTGTGAGACGTTTTAGAGGCAGTGTGGCATGGCCGGCATCAATATTCATTAGAATTTCCGCATCCCCCAGTGTCATCCACGGCTGATGTGAGTCGGGGTCATTTGAACAAAGAACTCTAAGCTGCCCTCGCTTGGGGCGGCCCCTTTCAACCCCGGGTTCGATGGATTTCACTTTAGAGCGTCCTCAATCTGGCCGCTCGCGCCTCCTCCGACAATCCAACCCACGGAATCAAAACAAACGAGCTACGCTCCTTCTCATTGTATATAGAAATCTCTCTCTTTCTCTCTGTATACATACACACACACACGCACACACATATGTATCTATATGCACATGTATATAACGGTGCCGAGTGCAGTCGTACATAAGTAGTGTATGGGGCATTCCGTGCCAACTCGGTAAACGGTTGACCGTGACATTTTTTAATTTCACCAATGATTTTTTCTACCTTAATACGACCGTTGAAAAATGGCCAAAAAAATTGTCAACATTTATTTTTAATCACTTGTCTTTACTCTGTGAGTTTTTAGACCCATCTCAAAAACACTCATATCGGTTTTGATGGTATGAATACAGAAAAAACGAGGTCCTACTCTGAATCTTGCGTGAAAATGTTTAATTTCGGAAACCAAATGTTCTTTTTTTGTTTCATAATAACCAATCGGGGTGTTTTTCAGATGGGTTTAAAAAATCGTGGGGTAAAGTAGAGTGATTGAAAAATTTCGAAAATCGTTTTGGAAGCTTTTCAGGGATCGTACTAACGTAGGAAAAATCCTTAGTGTAATTGCAAAAAGGCGTGGTCAATCGTTCACTGAATTGGCGTGGAATGCCCCATATATATATATATATATTTTCTCTGAAACTTCCGGCTTCTTTCCCCATCGCAACTTCTTTTTCTTCACCGATTCAGCGGTAAGCCCCAACCTTTACCTTAAATGGACGATAAAGATAAATGGAAACTCGATATTTTCACCGGCACCACATAACATCCCCTCATTGTTCCCTCGATGATGCGGATTACAAAGGCTGGCTTTGCAATTGGCAAAAGTAAAACGATACACAGTAAAAATAAGGGTGAAAAGCCCGCGCTTTTCTCGGTTTTAGAACAGCACATACAATTTTTCTGACTAAAGTAACTATAATTTCAAAATGGATTGAGCAGATATTTTCCCATCGAATCGCAACGACACGGTTTTATTAATATTCGTCATTGACTGCACGGTGTAGGCAAACCTACCGTGATTATTCTGTACCAGTAAACGAAACGAATACACTTCTATACTTACACATATAAGGGTTCGTGAGATTTTGGTAATATAATTTTGCTCCCGACAGCGGAGCTTAAAGCTCGACGCCTTTTCACCCTCAACCCAAGGGCTCCTTTTATCTTTTTCATTTTAAAATTCACCTCACCCCCGGCGAGGGATAGAAGTCGAATATTTTTCAGATCCGTATAACGTACAACTGTAGAGCGAGACGGTAATGCCCACAAATTTATCGACGTTAACGCGAAGGAAAGTCTCTTGGATCGCTCTCAGACTTATCCGGGGGGTGAAAACGGCCCAAGGAAATTCTCCAGCACCGACAAGTTGTCCAGAGTTGCGGAAGTTCCGAACTAATATCACTGGACGCCATTCCGCCACCGCAATCCCTCCGTGTCCCGTGCTTTTGCACTTCACCTCGATACACCAAATGCCACGTAGCTGTGGTGGTAGCGGCAGCAGCAACCCTCAACGGCGACTAAGGGAGACCCCTCAATCTACGCGGCACGACATTTGTTAGGTGGCGCAATATTGTCGACTCAACTCTTCGGTCTCCCCCGACAACTTATCCGTTCCCTCGTCGTTACTCTCATTCTTCATCCCCATTTCACCTCCTTCACAGTTTCTTTCTTTTTTCTCTTTTTCTTTTCTTTTCTTTTCCTTTCCTTTTTTTTCTTCTCACGTCTTTACATATACCTACTCCCGTTTTATAGGAATTAGATGGTATCCTGGTACTATTCGAAAATGTAAATCATTTTTTATCGTTTGAACAGAAATGATTGACGAGTCGTTATTAAGGATGTTCTTACATCTCGTGTACTTTTCAATTCGTACGAAATGACTTTCGAAATTTGAATGGTACTTGCTAGTATCATCTTTGATTTAGTGTATTCTTTGAATCAATTCATTCTTGGATCTGGATATTTTAAGTGACGTAATAAAGTATTTGAGAGGTGATGTACAACTGTTGTAATTTAGTTTTAAACGCGTGAGCTAGATTTAAACTGACACTATTTTGAGTGAAGAAACTCATCGAAGTTTTTACAGATATGCCGGTTGATCTTCACCCCGTGCTTGCAAACGTTACGAAAAAATAATCATGTCACTATGAATCATAAACGATACGAAAAAGGAAAATTTTCTTCAACTCTGAGACTGTGAAATTTTTTTCGCTTATAAATATTCTTGGAACGAAAATGAAAGAAACTAGATCAATTACTGTCTTATAAATGATATGAGTAAGTGAGCATTTAATAATCATTTCCTTCCCAAAAACATGCTTATAACTTTTTTTTCGATCTTTCGAGTGATGTTAAACAAAAATTATCTTCAATATCTTTCATTTGTGTTAATTTGAAATAGAGTACAGAGTGAAATTTAATCATCCGAAGCATCACTGTCAGAAGCAGTCGAGCAGGAATGTAGGAATTGAACCCCAAACTCGACTAGAACCGGCGTCCCCACGATTACCGAACTGGACTTATCTCGGAAACGGCTGTTCATCCGGAGTTTCTGCTTTAAGCAATTGAAGTTTGAGTCATGGCCGACGCGCGAAATAAATTTGATCTAAATCGGTGAGTGACAGATCGCGGCCTCTGTCGCAAGCGCAAAAATTTCGGCGCAAAAAAAATTCAGCATAGCTGGAGGAATGCAGTCTGATCAAAATGGTATAACAACCGGGTAGCTTTAGATATTGGGAGGGTTACGTAAGCCGGAGGTTTCCGGATAGGGGAGACACGATACATGTGGAATAGATGGTTTCTGATTTGACCTAAAAGCTAAAATGAAATACTAGCATGAAGAACGGCATAGTGAAATATGATTTTATCTTGCGAGGGAGTAAAAGATGGAGAAACATGGAGGGGAAAAAAGGAAAGTTCGACTTGGCCTCCCTCTGCACGCACGTAACTTAACTGATGACGAGAGAATGAGGAGAAGTTATAGGATAGTCAGCCTGTTTCGGAGGGACTTAACGATCCTCGCGGAGAGATAACTTGGCCCGGGTTTCTTACCCCCGCGTCTTGACGACGCCTCGTGTATCTACAGATGGCTACATCGAGCAATTAGGGGCTGCTTCGTCGGTCCTGCGCGTTACTCCGTAGCTGCGTGGTGTACGAACCTCCTCAGGCGACAAGCTGTAGTTTGGATCTAGGTGCTCCCCTGTCGTTGACATCCGGTCGGACTATAATTTTCCCCCGCCTCTCCTCCCCTCCCCGCTCCTCATCCTGCAATCGGATGATGTATACTCACCCTATATTCCCCCGCAGCTACCCCCTCGGGTGGCGTCTCTTGGTTACCGAACAGTCGCCGAGACGGCGCTTGAGACAACGCTTTAGCGATTAGGGCGGCTCTCAAGCGCTGACGTACGTATGTGAATTAAACACACACGCGGCACTCGACGGGCAATATCATTTTGTATCGTAATTAATTGCGAATTGAATAGCTGTTTTTGGTCGAAGGAAATATATCAAACGATTCTTTGCAGAGAAAATACCATGACGTTACGTATATAGGTACGCCAATATTGCGTATATTTTATACCGTCAGGATGAAGTTCGTAAGCTTAAAATTTTTTTCCGTACTTTTTGTTATGGAATAGACAATGCCTGTGGTAGCTATCACAATGAGAGAAATTTTTAGTGCCGGTTACCGCTCAGACCTTAATTATTTTAATTTTTTACCACAATCCAAAAATACAGGTATAGGTTCACATACCAAACATCAATGTTTCACTCGCGAAACATTGAATTGATCCTTTGAACAATATGAATATTTTTTGTGTCAATTATTCTGCCACGAAAATTGAGATGAGCTCAATAAAGATTCAGAACGTCACACAGTGTCATTTGTGGGTTACGAGCGAAACCGGTGGATACGTGTACTTAGAATTTAGTGTTTTGATAAGTCCTGTAGAGAGTTACGTATATAGCACGTTTGAGTATACGGAACAGCGGGTAAAGGGCTGAGACAATTTCCTGAGCTTTGTCGGCGTAGAGAATCCCGGTGAGGAAATGAAGCAGAAAGGATCGAGGGGCCGGTTAATTTTCATCCGGGACACGTAGCGGCGGGTATTATTCTAATTTTAATCACTTTCTGGGAGCTGTTGAAAAAGTTTAACACCATCTCGTTAATTAACAAGCCTCCGCAGAGCGGGACCCGCTACTTGGCTAATTTCATTCAGCAGACAATGGAAGTTAAACCGGTCACGTATATATGGGGAGGTGGAAAAGTAGAATTTAAACAATAAGCATTTATTATTTGGGAAGGGTTCGTGCAGCCTACGACTGTCGAGTCTTCGCCCTAGTTCGATCCTTTGTCAACGTCAACAAGCAATTTTTAACACCGAAATTCGAGGAGTACGGACAAACGACAATACAGACGATGATAACGAAAACAAAAAAGGCAGGAAAAGAGACGAGGACTGACAATGAGTCGACGAGTCAAAAGGTCTGATCCCTGAAACCTGGGCGTTGCAACCCTTGCCAAGGGTCGGAAATACTGCGGGATCAAGGGAGGTGGGCAATTGCCTCGTTAACGTTCCGATACAAAGGATAATTACGTTACGTATCGGCCGGATAACGTCTGGGGAGTGGTAGATAATCGGGATCTCGATTTCAGAGCGATACCTACGTGCCACTTCCGGTTGTTCAAGCTGTGGAATATCGACTCGGAAAGCTTCTCGGCAGAGTGGTTAAGAGAAGAAAACAAATGGATACTTTATACGGAAGGACGGCAAGTGATCGCGAGTATAATTCTCAAGTCGAGTCAAAATTACATTGTTGTGTTTTAGCAGGTACATGCCTTTGAATCTGGGGCGAAACTAGTTTTATACTCTTCGATCACTTTTTTTTTAGCATTTGCAACAATCCCATCATCCAACGGTATGTTAATATTTTATCAAAATTTGGCCTCATAAACCAATTATGCATTGAGGAAAGAAATTTTTGATTGAGAAACGAAGTTATTACTTAAACACACTTCAATGATCTCAAATAGATTTAGATGTTAATTGTACTTGCGGTACGATATCTGCGTTTGATATTAGATAAAATCTCGTCCAATTTTCCGTTCTTTTGGTATAAACTCACGTTCATTTGTTTAACATGTTGCGAAGTACCCCACATGAAACTGGGGGGGGGGGAGGGGGGGGGGGGGGAGTTCCAATTATTTAAGTCTGATTCTTGTCTAGGGTTTTCGATTTTAGTAAAAAAAAAAAAAAAGTTTCTCCACTATCAAACGTAACTCCACCTTGCTTTTTCTTTTTGATTCACTGCAGGTATAAATCGATCTGGAAATCTCTGTGGGTTCATGCGCGTTGGTTTCGGTACACGGTATAAATAGTGTTACGTCGACGCTAAGCCATTTATACTATAACATTTTTTAAAGTTGTTAGAAAATGTTTCTCAATGATCGATTGTTCTATTTGAAGGTAACCAAAGCAGCCTATTTTCAATACCGAAGGCGTTCAATTAACCAACAATAGTGATTCTCATATAATTTTTGAGTTCCTATATTATCTAAAGAAATTATAATATTCAGTGTTTTACCTGTAACTTCTGCCATCGATATGTTCAATCATCATCCACATTGTCAATTTGCGTAGGATCCATTTAGCGCACAGCATGAGGGCAACGACGAATACAAATATCGTTCCACACACTTCGAATAGCACACACCGTGAAATGAATACTTTTCACTTGACGAATGTTGAGAATCTGGAATCAATCAATGGTCGTTTTGATCAGTTTAATATTGGAATTCAGATCTTCCAAAATACTATGTTATGAAGTGACGCCTGTTTTAACCGATTAAAATCACGTGATACAGGAGGCACATTTTCGATTCAAACAAATGAATTATTCATCAGAAAAAAAATAACTAAATCCTGCTGATAATATGCAATATTAATTATGTTAAAATCGTGGAATATTTACTTTAAATCTAGTAATCAATGAGTCTAATGAATATTTCGGTTGATCTCCAGCACGCAACGATACATTCGAACAACTGAATAACGATGAGTGGTAAGCGGCCGTTGTGCACGGTTGGTAACGCAGATCCTTAGAGTCTCTCTAGTATCTACGGTTAGGTGGCATCATCGAGTACCTACATCGACGAATGGTAGAATACTACCGCAGTCAACCGCATGGCCAAGTATTCCATCCAATGATGATTAGATGGCGTTATTAAACACAAGATGAGAACGTCGCGGCTCTCGGCCAATCCATCGTCGCATGAAACAGTCTGAACCCGGCACGTTGGGTTGTACGAGGTTAATATTTCGTCATCCTGGGTGCGTTTAGGCAAAAACTCACGAGTATCATGGCAACATTCGGCTTTCCAGCTACGGTGAGACTCGGGAGAAGGGCAATAGAGAATTTCTATCAACTTGGCAAAATCGCAAGCCTAAGGTACTGGACACCTTGTATTTAAATGAACTGAAACTATCATTCGCGACCACATAACGTGCGATCACTCCGTCGTCTCTGATAAGAGGTTAGAAGTATTAGGTAATGGGATCGTAACGGACTCTATGCCGATAAATTTCAACGTCATTTCTTTATCGAAGCCTTGTAGAAACATAATTGTTGCACGATTATTACCGCTGTTTCGATGAACCGTGTCTCTTCGTTTTATTGTTAATTTTTTGTGCATGGAACAAAAAATTTTTGTGCATGGTCAAAGTGCGCGCGATAGTTATCGGATTTTTGTTCTTCCGATAATTGTTTTAAGTATACCGATATGGAATTGTTTCGGTAAATTAACGGTTGATCATTAATAGACTGATACTCGAGAAAATTTATATTGAATCTACGTTGGATTGCTACTGCGTTTTATTAAACAGGAGCGATCCACCTGACGGCCGTTTCTCGAACTATTCAATCGAAGATGATTCGGTGTCGATGCGTGCATGCGCTCCTGACCCGAAATAATTCAGAGCGCAATTTATTTGCCGAAGGCGTTTAAAGAGATTATGAAAATCAGAAAATCGTACGCCGATCGACTGGCTCAAAATATCGTACATACATTTTATTTAACAAAAATTCAAAATGAAACATGTCTAAGAAAATAAGCAAATGTTATCACAAATTATGTTTTCATAAATTATGATTAATATAAATCGACACGCACAGCTAGCTATCGAACGAAATTTGTTTACTCTCCACTAAGAGTATTTTAAATTATGAAAAACTTTTCTGCTATTTAGGCTACATATGGAATTTTACGAGATTTGGTTTCCAATTGCACCACTTCAAAAAAAAAAAGAACAAAAAAAAGAACGATATAATCGCGTAATCTATTAATTTGTACCGATTCAATCGAGTCGTGTTCGATAGTTTTTTTTGGATTCGATTAATCGATGCATCAATTATTTTTAGTTTAGTGCAGGCCATCGCTACAGTCTTCACTTGACTTTTTGCATTGTAATTTCTCTGATTTTATTTGCTGCTTAGAGATGGCGCTGTTTTCTCATGAGAAATGCAACCTCGTTTTAAGTTTTCAAAATAACCAACAGAGGCGCTCCATCAAGAAATGAAATAAAATACTTTTAAATAAGTTGATATATTCTTGTTTTTTTTTTTTTTTCAATCAATTTCAAATGATTCAGTGAAATAATATTTATTCATAAAATACTCATGTAATCATTGACTTTAAAATCAATGCCTAATTAGGAAGCAATATTTGATTAGAAATCTATGTTATTCTTCTGGATTTTACTGGGTAAATTTCATCTTTTACTATATTGCTATGATTACATTTGACAACAATGGCCACAGAAATTTAATTTTTGTAAATATTGAATCGGACCCAATACAATAGTATTCGCTTGATCATTCAAGAGGATTTGTATGAATTTTAAGGCATGATAAAATGATCCTATTTATGGAGTAGTTTATTTATTGCTTTCTTGCTTCTTTTATTCACAGGCCAGCGTTGCTCGCTTCCACAGCATTCCAAAGGAAACAGTCTTACAGTATGGCAACAGAGGAGAGAAAGGCGGAGGGTGGAAGTGGAAACGCAGCGCAAGCTGCAGCCGAAGTAGGTACAGAAATGTCAGAGAATGAGAAGAAGTTGAAGTTTGAGTTGGAAGCATTGAATAAAGACCTCACCGAGTATAAGGACAGGTCGATTGAGTTTGAAAATAAATACAAAAGGGCATTAGCCGATGGTGAGAATCTCAGAGTGAGGTTGACGAAACAAATTCACGACGCTAAGCAGTTTGGTATACAAGAATTCTGCAAGGACCTACTCGAGGTTGCTGACATTCTAAACAAAGCAACAGAAAGTGTGCCAAAGGATGAAATCAGCGAAAGAAATCCCCACCTGAAAAGCCTCTATGAAGGATTATCGATGACTGAAGCACAACTACAGAAGGTGCGTTATTGAAAAATATTCGTTTGTAAATCAGATCATATCTGTTCATTTGTCATCTCCTTGTCATTTTTATTGAAATCCATGAAATCTTATCCATTATAGATTTCCTCAATACATGGACCAGAAAAAAATCGTTTCATAAACCTACCATCGTCATTAAATCTACTCAATGAAAAATTCAACCTAAATCAACTCGAGATATTATTTTTATTCAGTCTTCGAGTTCTATTAGTTCTAAAAAAAATCTGGCATCTTTCTCATTCCAGGTTTTCTCGAAACATGGACTAGTGTCTTTGAATCCACTCAATGAGAAATTCGACCCAAATCAACACGAGGCGTTATTTCAACAGGTGAATGAAGGCACTTTTTATTGTTATTATAAATTTGTTTCCCGGTTTTTTTTTTTTTTTAACTTTTTATCCATCAAAATTTTAGGGTTTGAAATTGTTTAATTGGAAAAGACTGAATTCTTTGTTCTGATTTGTTTATAGATACATTTTTCTTCATTGAATTTTCGTTTGGAATTTTCTTTTACAGGAAGTTGAAGGTAAGGCGCCAGGAACCATTGTCGTGGTATCAAAAGTTGGGTACAAATTACACGAGCGTATTGTACGGCCGGCATTAGTTGGAGTAGCTAAAGCGTAGAACTATGCCACACGATATGTTAAAGTTTAAAGACATCCATCTTTGCACATCAGCAAAAGTTATAAATTACACTGAACACTTCATATGATACACAAAAATCACTACTTTACTGCAGTTATATTACAGTACGTAATACGCGACTGAACTGTCGCTTCAAGTAAAGTATTGCGCAGACTATTGTTATTATCATTATTAACAACTAGTCATGAGTTGATGAATATTCTTCATTTAATAATTTATGTGGTTTATATTTGTTAAAAAAAGAAGGAAAGAACAATAAAAAAAAAAAAAAGAAGAAATAAAAATTCCGACGTACGTGCGAGATATTTTATAACTTTTCGACCGTAGGCGCTACGAAGTTGAAGTTTACCTTGCCTAGATATTCCTTTTAATTTTAGTACGTATGTAGTTTCAAGTGAGTTGAATACGTTATGATTTTATTTTTTTTGTCTCAAGAGTGTTTTGTATTAGGTCTAGTAGCTTAGAACGAAGCTCTAAAGCTGCATAGAAATAATTTTCTTGTTCTATCGAATTTGTCTAATAAAAATTCTCTTTTTATCATCTTTGTTTCCTAATTACTGTCAGGAATAAATTGGAAATGTTCAACTACTGTAAAATATTCTGTGTACTGCATTCAATAGAGACGAGTGATTAGTGATGTATAACTAATTTAAATATATTTTATTTTTTTCGTCACACTCCCATCCGTTAATACCGCGTATTCCTCGTGTAAGAGCAGCAGTTTCTAAACCCTTCGTGTATTCAATTCTCAGGAATTAGTTTCAAACTGCTCTCTGCAGTTTCAGAAAAAAGGGAAATATTGTTATTCAGTTTTGAGTTCTGTTTATTCTCCCTTCGGTAAAAATGCATGTTTCAAAATGATGAGAATTCATTGTTTTAAATGGGCTCCAGAATTAATGGTGCCTGTCTCAGACAATAGATTACCAAGAAATGAATAATACGGAACAGAAAACTTGAATCAGAGATGAATTTGATTTGATTTTCAAATAAATTACCATTATTTTATATACGATGCTGTACTTACTAGTTTTAAATATACTGAGGTATTAGACATTATCACAAAATATAGGTGATATTAAAATCCCTGTACGTAACCAGGTACAAAAACGGTGTAATGTAAAAAAAAAAAAAAAAGTATAAAGTGAATTAAAACACAATAAAGCGAAAAGCACAATTAACTTTGAAATAGTTGCCTAGTTAACCGTGTATGCGAAAATGATCATGTTATTTGTATCTCAAGAGATGTAAAATACTACTTCGCGAAAATCAGCACCTTTCAAAGACTCTATACAAATCGGGTAGCCTTGCTATTTGCAAGATAGTGGAATCGTGGGCGAAGTGTTTTGGCGGTAAGAGGCTGTTTTTTATGGCAGGGTATAAGATATGTTCCGTGACGTTTTGCCACTCCGGATTTTCATCATTTCGACTTACATAGCTGAAGTACTTGGCCGTTTCTCTGCATATTCCATCGAAACAAGATTGTTCCGCGTTCCAGTCGACTTCCGTCGCCAAACGCAACACGTACAATGGCATTCCAGCCTTGCTTGGAAAGTACTTGTCTGGAATGGAGGATTCAGATATTACTTACTGGACTTTCTTTTTTCAGGTGAATTAAATGATCTAGTCATTAAACTGACCCAGCAGTATAGGCAGGGACTTCAACATCCCCTTTTTGTCAATTATAATCGAAAAGTACTCGTTCATCATATCTGCCTTTTCCAGCAATAATTCTTTCACGCTATTCGCCAATTCCTCTTTCTCGCCGTCTTCTTCTGTCCACCCGGCTTCCTCGGTTTCGAGTCCTAGCATAGCGAGGTCGGACAGTGAGACGGGCTCCTGCAAAATTTAGGATTACACGATTTTTCAAAGTTATTCATTCATTCAGTCATTTTTTTAAAAAATTCCATCACTTGCGTAGTACTTACCGAGAATTGCATAACACCGTAATTCTCAAAGTCGTACAGCATTATTTCGTAGAAAAGTTCTTCCCTTGAATAGAATTTAGTAGATAAGAAATATTTTCACAGAGTTCATAGTAAGGGAAAATTTTAATAATTTGTAACCTCACGAAGAGGATCAAACATTTCTTTAGTCCAATACCTGGGTTTGAACAAAAAAACTGAAACTTGTGTTGTTTAGTGGTTTTATCTGCCACCATACTTTGGGATACACTCGGAAAAGAATTAATGTTACTTTACCTAACGAAGACGCAAATTTTTCGATGATTAGAAGATCTGTGAGAATTACCTGTCCTTTTCTTATAAAAGAAGGTTTCCCGAATAATAAATCTAACATTTTGACTTTGTTTTCGTTCCTATTTCATTTTTGACTAGTTCTTTATACTGATTTTGCCTTGAGTTGCATCAGGTTATAATCTAACGAGATAAAAGAAAATAGTTGGCGTCACGCACGGAATTGCAAGTTGTCCACGTTTACGATTAGTGATTATAGACTAACACTAAGATGAGTCCTTATCATTTACTTCGTGAAACATATATAGAATATAAATTTATAGCTCCTTAAGATCTCACAGTTTTGGGATGAAAACCCTGATTTACAGAGTCACATTGTTCAACAATAGGAACTCGTAAAATTTTCAATTATACTTACAATAACTTCGGGGTATTGCATATGTACAGATTGAGTCCGCTCTGTATGAGGGCAAAAGTTTCGTCAACGCAGCCAACAAAAATCATATTCGACAATATGTCCCTCAGCCCTTCGTGGTAGTTGTCTTCGACATTTTTCCGAAGTTTCAACACGCTCGTGAGCTTCACCTCTCGCCTTGTCGCATTTACCGAGTAAGATTTGAACTCTGGTTTCTTCGGCTTGCTGCCGGACGTTGTTTCACCCGTCGCATTTTTACTCGGCGACGTAATTTGCGAATCAGTCTTCTTCGTTTTGGAACCGTCATGTCGATCGGCTAAATCCTGGCTGCTTCCTGGCTCGACGATTGTCTTTACGTAATCTATGTTATCCCGATTACCCAGGTACTGAAAAACCCTCTTAAGTGCCTCATCGGTGGTAGAATCGCCGCCACTGACGGCTTTTTCAACCTCGTCATTTTCGATCTCCGAGACGTCCTGAGCTTTTGTGTTACCGTCGAGGGGCGCGTAACTGGTTGAAGGTTTAGCAAGATTTTCAACTTGCGTAGAGGTTTGATGCGGTAAGCAATCCTCTAACAAACTTTCGAAAAAACTCGATTCGTTGGGGGCCTTTTCCGCAGCACATTTCGTCGGATTTAATCGCTTCGGTTGTCCCTCTTCCTTACATTCCGTAACAATAGTGCTTTTTACCTCCTTGGATTCATTGAGCGATTGGTTGGCGCTGGATGTGTTGACTGTGAAATTGAACTTCTCCAGTTTTTGATCGGAGGAATCTGTTCTGATCATTTGGTAAGCGTGGACTGGCTTTTCTTTGTTCCCGGCATTGCTGTACTCTGGAATTACTTCTTCCAGCGCTTGTTTCGTAATGTCGACTTGAGGCAATCTCGCTTGGGCGTAAAAAGTTCGCGATGCGTTGTTTCCGAGCAGTTGTGCGTCCACGGCGTCTTTCACTTTTCCTATTATAGCCTCTTCATGGAGAAAACGAACCTCGTGCTTCGTCGGATGCACGTTCACGTCGATATTAGCCGGATTTATCTCAAGAGATATGTAGCACCAGGGGTGGGCCTTTCTCGGCAAATAAACCGAGTAGAGATCCTCTAACATTTTTTTTATTGCTGTAAAATGGTTCAATACTTTTGCAATGGTTTTTTATTTCCGGAGAAACGATACAAAATTCCTGATGTTGATAAATTCATCCCAGGCATATTGATTAAACGTTCAGTTAAATAAAAATAAAAACAAGAAAACAACGAATCCTGAGTCACTGTAACAATAGTTTCATTTACAGATGAAAAAGTTAACTGGGAATATGGATTCCCGATTTAGGCGTTTTTATTTCCATGACCGAGTTTCCACAACTGCATATTGATTATGGAATGTCAATATGACTGTGAGATCAAACCATATCGATGTAATTGAGTTAGGTAGCATAATAATCTTACGGGTAGATTCGACGAGCCTGTTGTTGATGAACAACAGAAGTGTAAAGTTTTTGTTTGAGTAATTCGCGTTCGTTACTAGACCGCATAGTTTGAATTTGTACGTATCGTCGGTGTGCTCGACCTCCAGCAACTCCCTCGCCACAGCAACACCGAATATCGTTTGGATATTGGCAACCTTTGTAGAATTGTGCTGAGTTCGTACCTAAATTTAATATCGATTAACCAACGCGCAGAGCAAATTGATGAGCTAGATAGTATAGGGCCGCCTATATAATCCATATTGAACAAAATTTTATACAGATTAACCTCTGATGACTTAATTAAGTTGTTTGCTCACCTGAGGAACGATGTCCCCATGTTTTCTCAGAACAAAACCAACGTTAGAATTATGAATTGCATATTTATTCACGACTTCTGTTATCCTGGAAAGCTCCTCGGCTGGACTTTTCAATGCTCTCCGTCTAGTAGGGACGTTGTAAAACAGATTTTCGATCAATATTGTCGTACCTTGGCTACCAGCGCAAGGTTTTGGAGGTGCTTTCAATTTACTGTCTATGTACGAGGCCCTGAAAAACGTACCGTGCGTCAGAAGAGAGATTACGTTTAGTCAGGTTTATTTGAGAATAAATTCCACCGTATCAAATATCTTTCTATTATCTATTACTTTGATGAGGGTACACTTGCAGAGAATTGTGTTTCAGGATGAAACAAGACGTGGGGAAATGGGAAATGATTAGTTAAACTGAACTAAAAAGCGCTTGTGTAAAATCAAGTTCCCGCCGCTAAAAAAATGATCTTATCAACGGTATTTGTTTGGTAGGTAAAACAGAGATTTCGTCTTACTTGTACGCACAGGGGTCGTCGGCGACTTTCGTTGTGATCGTCAGCTGAGCTACGTGACTGATACTGGCAAGAGCTTCACCCCTGAAGCCAAAGGTGGCGATTGATTTGAGGTCTTCGAATTGCTGTAGTTTGCTGGTAGTAAATCGTTCGCAGACAATGTCCATGTCCTCTTTCCTGATCCCCGTTCCATTGTCCTGAATCTAGGCACAAACGAATTGTAAGTGAATGGATGAGAGTGTGTAGGTTACACCGGCACTTTATCGCGCGTGGTAATGACTATTTCCACACAATTTACCTGAAGTATTTTCAACCCGCCTTCTTTGACTGTGACTTGAATACTGCTGGCCTTGGCGTCGAGGCTAAAAACAAAAGAAAACTGTGATTCAAATTCGTTTGTTTACCGCGCGCTCGGTGAGATTCGACTGGCGTCCTAACCTGTTTTCGATCAGTTCTTTCAGAGCGTTTGCTGGTCGCTGAATAACTTCCCCGGCGGCTATTCTGTTCACCACAGTTTCATCTAGCTTTCTTATTTTAGCCGGCCTGCTCATTGTTACTAATTAAATTATTTGATTATGTTTTGTTGGAACGTATATTCTGCCGGTGACAGATCGTAGCACCCACCGTACATGCTTGGATACTTCCGTGTTTCTCGCTTTCTCTAATAAATGGCGCTGCCGATTAAATTGAGCAGTAGCGCCACCTGATGACAACTTTTCGAACTATACTTCTACCGCAAATTAAGCTTCTTGATTGGGAGCGAAATTATACTTGTAACTCATGAATCCGTCGACAAATCCCATTCATTTGCGCGGTTATAAATACGGCAATTTATTAACACATAAATATTTGTAATTTCATCCGTAATATCAAATTGGATGATTAATTATTTTATATAAATATCATATTCATACTGAATTTAATGGTCTGTTTCCAAAAAAAAGTCCTTCAATGGCTTTCATATTTTTTTTTTTTTTTTTTTCTTCACCTTCAAAATTCGAATTCATATGTGCATGATATTCATGAATTAAATCGTGAACCAAATAATGTTCTACAATACGAATTAATCGAGTTCTGAGTTAGAAAAAAAATGTCCAACCTATCATGTGCAAATTGTTCATTTATTGGTCTCCTGTTTTTCACCAGTCAGCTTTCGAGTATCCATAACTTTTCAAAAGTGAAAAATGTACAATTTCTTCGTAATTTCACCTAGCATGTAAGAATAGAGAATTTATATCATTGACGATTTTGATATACTCCGATTTGTCGTACAAGTACCCAATTCAATAAAAAAAAAAGCTGCGAATAATGTTAAAACAGCCCGCGTTGTGAAAGAAATGTTATGTCAATTATGGCAAACGCGTTGTGCCAATATATTTTACTCTGGCTAAAATTGTCAGAAGACTACTTTGTGAAAACACTGTTGCACTAGTAATATGTTTAGCACATTCGTCAATATTCTCTCTGTGTACTTTGGTATAATCATTGTTCAACTCGTAAATCGAGAAACCTTACAAAACTCAGGAATACATGTATATAAGTCGTATCGAAGTTACGTCAAAGCGGCATGGTGTTCAAGACTGGTGCTTCTTCGTCCTCCACATCGTTCCAGGTCCCTGCCGAGCGCCAGAGGGTAATAATGTCCGGTTTTTCCCTAAGCCTGTAACGAAGTTGCAAAATAATCATCCTCACATTTGGCTGCGTTCATACTGGATATGGTCCTAACGTGTGGGTACTCTGACGATGAACTTCCGGTCGCCTGAGTCTTGAACTTTGCGCCAAGTTTTTCTCTCTTCCATCGCTAGCAGGATTCGCAGGTTGTAACCAACGCTTCGAACGGTCGACGATCCGGTCCCGCTTCATCATCTCTCGCAAGTTTGCTGGCTACTGTCACGAAAATATGCGAAAATCGAAAAAAAATAAAAATTATAACTCAAAAAAAAAAAAACAAAAGTTGATTTGCGGAAATTAAATAATGTCTTTCAGTTCTATGATTGAAGACTGACACTGAGAATGATAGCAAGTCGAGAGTGAATTTCACGCAAAATGCAAACACGCATACGCTAGTTTATACAATACAAGAGTTGTGTACTAAGGGATCACTTGCCAGGCGTATTTCTTCTTCTGCAGCTGGTATTTCCGGTTCTTTGGTTACCGTCAGAGTTTTTTCAGCGTTTTCCGTATACTCTAAAAAATTCGGAGGCAAATTTTTCGCCGGTAGTGTCTTCAAGTATTCTCGAATTTCTTCAACCCTTATGAAACGATAATTATAGTCGTGACATTTACGCTCGTAGTTAGTTTTTTTCATGTTACGTAGATCAAACGTAGAATTCAGCATTGCTATTTTGAATAACTTTGTTACTTTTTATCCTGGCTCATAGGTTTGTGAAATATTTTCATCAGCTTCTCGTCCATTTTGATAGCATTTAATTAGGTTTGTAAACATTGAAGGGAAAGAGAAAAATATCAGTGTACTTCCATCACGGATGATTGGTTTAAAATAATTGAACGACGAGATCCATCTGATGCGCTTGTTTGACGTTATTGAACCTTCAATGCACTCCGCGACTTTTGTTCTTCTTGGACAGTAGAAATACGAAACTACGATTGGATGAATAATAAAACTGCAATTTATAATTATCAAGCAAATGTCATTGATAACAAATTAAATGTAATGGAATTTATCAGTCTCTACATGGGGCATTCATGCCAGGCTTTACCAAATTTCGTCCTTACCATAGTTTTATTACAATATCCCATGTGATTGATTTGCTGTAGATTGAATATCCCACAACACATACAAGTGAACTCATCTTATCGTTAGTGTTCATTAGTTACCAGTTCACAGTTAATTTCGAACCGTGTGCGAACTGTGAAAGATGCGCAGATTTAACCTTTTGATCACGATGGTACGTTTGAGTCTGTAAGATGTTTATTTGAGTGCGAAAGTGAATCTAAAATAAAAAAAAAAACCGAGGATAGTGCCGACGGGAACATAATTTCCAGTGAAACATCTTTTGATACAATTGCTAACCGACTCGAAGATAAAGATGATAGAGAAAAATCGTGCTTCGATGTAGAGCAGGGTGCGAATGTGATAATTTACCAGCCTGAGAGGTTTTTCGTAACACATTCGGCAAAAACCGCGGTTGCTCATAGCAACATCCTTGAACAGACTAATAAGCTAAAAATTCAACCATGCAACGTTGAGCTCCAGGATTGAAATGAAATGGAAAGCTTGGAAGCCACGAATCCTGAGTACCTGCTTCGCGAACTTAACGATCACTATCCGCCCGACAAGTTCTTTGACTTTTGCGTAATCGCTAGCGAAGTAGACGTCGAGTTAGTCGGGAATCTCGTTAATCTGTTGAGGAGTTTCGAACTATCCGTGTGTGTTGCTGGAAGCAGATTGGAGGGTGATATTCTTGAGGAACCTGACAATCTCGTTGCTTGTTGTACCAAGATTTTCTTCCTCATCACGGAGCACTTCACCGCAGACAGATTATAAAACGCAACGGTATTCAAAAGATCAATAACAAGTATTGGCCACGACAGAACCAAGAGAACCGGAGGAAAGAGTTATGTAGAAATTTACTCGCTAAGCACGCATCCCTGAATCTGCGAGAGACAACGCAGGAGTAAGAAGTATTCTCAAAGTTGTCCGAAAACTCACCGGATTTTTCTCCTGTGAACGAACTCATACGAAATGTTGAGTCGGTGGGTTTTGGGATGATAGATGCAGTCAGCGGCGATGAAAACTGTAGCCACAAATCGTCACTTTTTGCATACTGTGAGCGCGTCAGCCAGACCCAATAAAACATTCGTCAAAGGTTCGGACCGGGTCTGAGATACACGTTACCGTTCAAATTCACAATGCTCCAATGACGACTTTGGAGCAGTTGATTGACTCGGAGTGAACTCCGAAAGTGATGAAGCCATTATCCATGATCTGCCTACAGCTTTAGGATCATCAGCCCGTGTTTATGTAGCGCCAGCGTTACACTGTGCTTAAGAATAGAATCAATCTTAAATGTTGATCGTGTAGCTGATTTCGATAGTTGTAACAAATAAATCGAACCTCCGGCACCATATTTATCTTCAAGCGAAGTGAAGCGCATCGCTTGGATTACGTTAGGTACCCTCAGCTTTCAACGGATGCACGATACATCGCGTCGACGGTTGAGCCAATAATAAGACATTGGAGTCAAGTTCAAGGGTGAAACCGTCCGTAGGTTGAATGTTGAATTGTATAGAAAAACAGTTTCCGTTCAATAATGAATCTAAGAACTGCGATTTGTTGCTGTTCTTAACAGAATCGGGCAGGCAGCCGACAGTCGACTCAAATGAAATGCTTTCTTTGTAATGTAACCTAGACGAGGTTTTTTTTTCAACTGCGTTACGTGTGGCAGTGAATTATTCGACGTCTCTGAATCTCTTTGCGCCGCTAGCTCAAGGATTATATTTTACATGATAGAGGATTTCATTAGGGATGATTTTTGCTCCAGGCTCATGTCTTGGATGCTCCTATCTCATTGTCACCGTAGTGACCTTCACACCAAAGTACTTGCATTTGGTTCAACCTATCTTGGCCTCGAGCTATCTCCGTGCTTGCAGCTCGTAAACAAATACTGGCTCGGTAGTGAACTGGAAGTTAATTTCAGGTTGAAAAATATTTGGACACCTAGCTTAAGGTATCAACGTTTCAATCGTGACAAGCTTTCCGTGTTGAAGACTGACGCTACAAGGAGCGGAATGCTCTGAGAATTCATCTATCTTGGATTAGGTATGTATACTCACGAAGAAATATAGCGAGAATTGAAGAAGTATAAGTGCTTTAGTCAATTTCATCCACGAATTCAGGTGTATATCGATTTCACTTTTCTTTCACCTTGCCTGTACCTATTTGCTGGACGATAAAATGAGTTAAACAAAGTTTAGTGAAGAAGTTACGTGTGTGGCCTCTCGGTACGTATGTACTTGTGTGAAATTCGATTTGGCAACTTTTATCCCCTGTGAATTTTTCAATCTGTTGAAATGAAATTTATTTTAGCTAAGCAAATCGTCTCAAGGACTTTGTGAGAACTTTTCAACGCGAAGCGGGACGTGCCCGCACCTTCATGTACTTACCTGTATGCGCGATAGTTTGGAAAAAAGAATTTATATTTTTTATAACTATTGCAATAGCGTGTTCAATGCTTATAGTACATACAAGTACATCGCTGATATACATAGTCTTAAAGTATAATCAATTTTTGAATTTTATAACAATGAACGAGCGTTACTGCTTTAGATAAATGTAAACGCTAAGATGGGGAATTGTTATGAGAATCTATTCCGATGTAAGAAAGATAAATAATCGTGAAAAACGTCTAGAACAACATTGAGGTTTTTATTTATCCTTTGTAATGAATAGATATTAAGAAAAATGTGGAGAACATAAATATATACATACATAAAAACATACGTACGTGCATACAATACACATTAAACGGTACTTCGCAGGAAAATATTGGCTGACAGGTTTCGAAATACCGACCGGACGGGAATTCTTAAGCAATGACGCGTGTAGACGTAAATCGAGTATGTGACGTGTTAGGAAAGCAAACAAGGCTTCGACCCCCGTTCTATGATGCGTCATTGTTCCGGGTTCCAAATTTGAAAACTGGATACAATGGAGCGAAGCTCGTCACCTCCCCATCGCTGTCGGCATCTTCGATGCCTACATTTTCCGCCTTCGCACTCTGATCCCCGTCCTCTTTCTCCTTCTTTTTATGCTTTTCTCTCTTCTCCGACGGGTACTCCATCGTTTCTTCGTAAATCGGAGTCGCTGAAAGAACGCAATTCGCTTATATTTTATCCACACGCATACAGCAGTCAGCAATCGATGATTCATCAAATCGATCGTTCCAAATATTTTTGAAGATGTGTCTCATCGCTGTTTCACACTGAAATTAGGTCGTTAAATAATCTTCGTGACATGCCTTGATGCTTATCGGATCTGGCTTGGATCCCATCATTATATGTATTTATATTAATAGAATATTTTTTTATCCGTTCATGAAGCTCTGCGGGATGCGAGATTGAGCAGATTCTAGGAACAGCTGATTGACCATCGAGAAAACAGGCTAGTCATAGTCGTAGAAAAAACACTTTCACAGCTAAATTCTCTTCGAGATTGATATACGGATGTGCTTACTATTAGCTAAAGCATGTCGTTTTGTTTACAACACCTAAATCTGTTTACAACATTATCTAGAGCAAAAGAAATTCTTTGCTTTTCTAAAAATTCCGCGTACTATGCTTAGAACCGAATCTGCTAAAGCGAGCTACTTATCGGTATCAGTATCAGAAGCTTACCGACTTCGCCACCGTAGATGTCTTGGTAAGGTTGTGACGCGACTTGCGCGGGTGGCTGATCACCGAGAGGACGAAACTCGGAATGTAGGGTTGGCGGTGACCTCGAGAGAGGAAAAGCAGCCACTGGGATCTGATAGCAGAGCAAGGGCACCGAACCGATCACGATATCGGTCACAGTCTTCATGTTCTTGTGGTACCAGCTCTCAACGCAAGCCTCAACGATCACCTTGTAATCTATGTCTATGATCTTGCAGTACTCCATCCGTGAAGGTGGCAGGGCTGGTACTTTAAGATCAATCGAAGCCTCCTCCTTACCATGGCCATGTTCCAAGTGCAAGTCACACTCGGTTATCACCTCCTTCACCTCCTGAGTCTTCAATTTAGTGTGAAAATTTGTGATCTGGAATCAGTCATTTTAGTCGAGAAGTTATCACGGCGATACCGACACGTCAAATATTCCTTTCGACGTTTCTACAACGAGGCCAAAGCAAGTTTTTGAACACCTAGAAGTTGTCAAAGAAGCGCACTGGTGCGATGAATTCATTTTTAAAACTGATCTACAAACTCCATTTGGTACTACTGTGAAATCTTTAACCTTTGATTGGTTCTATAACACAAATTCATGCCGGCTTTTCACAAGGATAAACATAGAGCTGTTATTCTATGGGGACCATAACCAAAGATTACCTTCTTCAGTTGTACTCGAAGCTTCTTAATTTCAACCCCTGTGTCATTGGTCACCAACGCTTTGACGGGAATAACTTGTCCAGGCACATAACCACGCACTGGAAGAGACAATTTTACCGTCAGAGGCTTGAGGTGGCCCCAGAAGGTTTTAACTTTTTCCTCGTTTACTGGATTCTGAAACAATATAAAGTCTGAAGAAGTACTCACACTCCGAATACTTCTCTCTTTTTTTCCCTCAGGTGTTATCAGAAAAAACGTACCGCCGCGATCGGGTCCTTGTTGAGGTCAAGGAGCGAAACTACAGTGAATGGCACTTTTGTTTTGGACGTCAGTTTTTTCGGCACATCGATCACCCCTTTCACAGAGTATCTAATTCGCCCATACCGACCTTCGAAACTGTTTGGCAAATGCTTTGGCAAGTCTGACTCAAAGTCGAATACATGCTCTCCAGCGTCGAGTTCATCTTTGAGGTCAAAGCCTGCAACGTAAGATAGACCACCGAATATTACTGTCCTTCGACTTGATTCAGCAGTGATCTAATTTTCAGGTGAATCTATTATTTTACACTTACTACTGAAAACGATTTCCTCGTGTTTGAAGTAAGTCTCGTCATCGGAGTAGGTGTAAGTGGCCGGACTTCCGTTTATCATGTGTATCTCCGTCCACCGAACTCTTCCATCGCCGCTGTACTTCAATTTTATTCCTAAGAATTTTCACAACGTTATACACAAATTTAAACATATTTCCACATATCGCTCTGATATCACTTACCGCGAATCTTTGTTGGCTTATCCAACGTCAGGCGCAGTTTTCCTCTCACTGTTTGACCCGCAAAGAACACCGGACTGTCTAAAATTATTTTGAACTTTTTCAGTCCCATTTTCACCTCTGATACAAAAACCGTTGACACCGCTCTCGAATTGTCACTGAGATAAGCGAATCACTTAACTTGTAATCCGCTCAACGCGATGTGTAGTATTTATACGACGGATTCACATCCGGTATACGGTGTTGTTTAGAAAAGTTTTATTATTAGGGATCCTCAAATCATTTGTAATGGAAAACGACCGGCACACAAAGGATGAATTCAAAACGAACGTGGCGGAAGCTCGGAGAATTCCACTAAACTTCCGACTCCTTGACTCGCCAATTCTGAATTTCACGAGGGGAGCGAACTTCGCGGAGCACCACAAGGACCGGCGTTCGGAGTTCAAACTGCTTCGTCGGCGTGGTCAGCGACGTTGGGTTTTCTTTACTCCCACCCATCTGGACGAGGAACTAGACCTCTTTCCAGCTGCTCTAAATCGGTTAACAGGCATCGCATGCTATACTCGTGTATACATGTGGCAATCAATCTCTCAAAGCCACCCGCATACTTGCCAAATTTACGCGTATATATGTGATATACGTATATATATATATCATATATATATATGCATGCATCCGCATTCACGTCTGCATGAATTCTGCCGAGTTTCGTCGCGTCGCCTCAAGCCAACCGCCTTAAACGCAGATGTTTGGATCTCACTGCTCCATCAAATAACTCAGGCATTCTGTTTATTTTTTGCACACCGTTTAAACGGATTCATTCTGTAAGTGGTCTACCATCATCCTAAAATACCTACTAGAAAAATGGTACAAACTATCAGATATACCTATACATGAATTGACAGTTGTCGATGCGACGATAAAAATGGATATCAACATTTTTTTATCACTTGTGTGTTGTAACCTGAATATCGAATAGTTAGACCAATGTAAGGTCCGATGGACAAGTCAGATTTGTACGTCAAAAGAATGTCTCTTATTAGTAAATCTCATCCTCTGTCTTTGCTAACTCATGTGAGAACTTTATTTGAGCCCGACGGGTGTACAAGCATTTAAATAATCCCACACGTGTCTATCTCTGTATGTGGGCATTAGCTCATTCTACTAGTGATTTACATTTCGAAGATAAGTGACTTCAGTGGAGGAATCGTTTGGTATCTCGCATCCACGAAGTCATTATTTGTCTGGTAAGTGCAGATTTTATGGATATTTATTACAAGAAACTTTACTGCCATAACATTCAAGGCAAAACATATTTAGAAGCGACGTGACGTTTTCTGCGGAGTTTTTTTTTTCGTACCGCATCAGTAACATCAAAGAATTGAAATTCGTTGCTTCATATGCATGGATTCTTTTCGAGGTGTCGATTTCGACGTCGCAAATATCTTCAAATATCGAAGTCCACGTATCTTAACCCTTTAAGTGGCACCCTTCTCGTTTTTATTCTATCTATCATTTTTCTCATACTCCACGCAAAATCCTTAATTTACTTGCCTTTTCAGGTAAAAAAAAATTCTTAAAATTCGGAACGATTAGGATGTTTTGGAATGTAATTCATTGGCGGAGAAATTTGATAATAAGCGTATACTAAAAACGCTTAGAATACATTGGTTGAACAAACAGAGATCATCTCAGAATGGCCATTAGATTTACAAAATTCAATGCATAGCGGCACCCTCTTAAACCTGCTCAGCGTTTCTTTCTAAAAAAAAGAAAAAAAACAAACACAAATGGAACCACCGTAAGTTCTCGGCTTGCGTGGATTGAGTTTTACTACCCATGATTTTCACTGTACCGATAATTGTTAACAACGTTTAGTTCGTATTTACGACGACGCCTTTATCGTAGGTTTAACTTGAACCCTCAACATTACAGCTTGGCGTGAGAAATTCAGCGGTAATCCGGACTTCTCAACTAGAAATCCCATATAGCTTTACTAGGACATACTTTGAAAACCATGTATTCTAAAAACTATGTACCAGTTACATATACGTGTTTTCTTGTATCGCGATCGTACGTCACATGCATATACATAGGTTGTTAAAATATTCGTATAGATTTAGTTTATTTATGTGCCTGCTCTCAATTGTTTTCACTGATATTAGAAACCAGCACGCTGATTTAAGCGTTGAACCATCCCATGTCGTTTGAATGACGTTTATTTGTCGGTATTGATACGTTCACAGTTATGGTCGTTCAATAATGTATCGCTAAGAATAGTATCATTTTTTATAAATCTTCATCTATGCGAGTGCGACCACGAAAGACGTACACTTATAGCAATAAGCTACTCACGCGTGTACTCACGTCTACGGTGTTACGAAATGCCCTTGGTTAATGTTATGCGAATTATTTTTCAAGCGCCCCTTTGATGTTTCGCGGTGCAAGAAATTTTAAAATAATAAACTTTGGTATCCTGTATAGGAGAGCCGTACAGTACGGTGATAGGTACTTCCATCAAACCTCGTTTCATAAGGCAAAAAACGTCTCGTGGTTAACGATCTTCTCTTCCCTGACACACGCGCACGCATATATTTATATATCTATAGGAGGAATTCAATGCATTTTCATCTAGAGTCGGATCATCGCCATTTTCAATTTTGTTGTAATTTCAGCCTACAGCGATACTCTCAAATGCAATGGCTCGTATTTTGCTTTTCGTTTCTTGATATCATTTGTTGTGCCAGTTGGAACCGATAAACTTTAAATTTACAAAGAATTCTATGAAAAATTACGACGGTTTTGAGATATAAACGATAGTCGTTAGTAGTAAAATGGCTAGGTATGAGAATTTTAGAAAAAACACAAGAGGTTATGTGATTCGAAAAAAAAGAAAACAGAAATCAATTGTCTGTAGAAAAGCTATGAAATGTAGTGTTTAAAGTAAAGAAGAAAAGTGAAGAATCACATACCTCAAAATATGGATAAATTTATTTGATTTATACATACTTTTACGTTGGAATTTGACAGGCAGTTACAAATTAGCCATATTACGTAACAAACGTCGTTGCTATAAATAGTTTGTTGTCATTAAAATTTTGAACGATTTGAACTTAATATACCAGTTTTTTAATTATTCTGATAATCATCCACGTCAATTTCATCCATGTCATTTATTGGAAGGTCCAATAAGTCTGGATATCATATGTAATGTATTTTGCATTTTCAAACTGAAAGAATCAAGGTCTTGATGTACCAATAAATTGGCTTGTCTTCGATCCACTATCGTAGTTGAATCAATCCATTACTTTATTCGTTTCAACTGAAATAACATTCATTTTAACTATCATAACTATCAAAATTCCGAAAGAATTTACAGAATGTGTTACAATGAAATGTTAAATGTGAGTTAAATTTTCAACACATTTGCTTAGTCAGAGGTTTTACATCATGCGTGATGAATCAACGTAAATTTTTAAGTGGATGTTCCGAAACATTGAAAAATATTCGGATCAACATATTTGTCTCAACAGTGGAATTAAAGCGAATTGAGCTCAATTGATAAAATTTTTATCATCACCCACGCTACGCTCATAATATTTTTAATTTTTTGTTACCGAGTAGCCTGAACTTACGATTAATAGAAAAAGACAATGCTTGATGCAAGAACATGAGGAATTCATGTAACCATCTTCAGAGAGAAATTTCATTTGTTACAGTAACTAGAAAAATTCGATAAAGCAGGTATCGTTAAAAAAACTGTTTGAATATTGTTGGAATTACGAAAAACGAGGTACGCCTAAACATTTTGCGCTATCGTCGATCCTTTTTTGGTAATTGCAACGCAAAATCAGTTTGTTCGGTTTACTCTACTTTTTTAGTTAAACGAGGCTTTAACGTCAATTTATTGTTGCACGAGCATTAAATTTTCGCAACAGTTAGAAGAAAATATAGCAGCAGTGATCGTGATGAGAAAGAATAGTAACGGATACTAGACTTTCCGGTAACAGCTAGAAAACTAATTTTCATTTTCTACCTAGAACTATATTATTCGGTGTGGTAAAAAAATGGAAACAATTAAGGATTGAGCGGTAACCGGAACAAAGAATTTCTCTCAGTGTTGAAATGCTACTGCCTCAAGAAAGGATTCGTACTATAAAAATATAATTAACAATCAAATCCACACCACGCCGCTGCGAGAAAATCAACATCATTGAATTAATGCGAATTACACGTATTCAGCGTCATGTAGATTTAAAGATCGAAATGGTGAGGTGTTGAAGGGTTGAACGGATCAGCGGTACTTGAGCAACTATATTTCAATTTTCAAGGCAGATTTATCGTCTCTTTGACAGCAGTCCTTCGAGACTACTTAGAAAATTAAATTTATCGGCTGCGGTTAGTGTTTGAAGAAGAACACGTGTACACGACGTTTGTATAGTAAACGATCTTCAGTTTTATCTGTGAGGTGTTGAGACGCGTACTCCAAATTCCAAGCCTCTTTTAATGAAACCTCGTTAAAAGATGTAACCCACATTACGGAGAAAAGCATTCATGAAACAACTTTGGAAATTGCAATTCTACCATAATTCGCAATGATGTTCATTCGTACGTTTTCATGACATATTATGTCAAAAGTTATTCAGTTAATCATTCGAATACTGTCTTACCGGATATCCTTTCATTGGGTCGGGAAGTTCTCAAAGTTACAAACTTGGTTTCAAAGACAATCGTATTGCACTCGAATAGGTTTTACGATTAGATTAATTTTGCACCAGTGTATCAATGTGGAATATTTATGGCTTGAATAGTTTAACCATAATCTTGATAATTAATAATGGATTTGAGAATCGACCGTCAGGAATACGAATTCGGACGAATAATTCTTTCTAAAAATTTTATCAGTAAATTGAGAGGCTTAAATATATATACGTGTGTGCATCGATACCCGTCGTACTATCATAGTCTCCTAAGACTTGGCCATCAATTTTCCTTATACCGTTTATCCTAAGTGATAAGCTTGTTGGTCCAGATTAACCTTGAACTTGACCAACCTCACGGCGATTTATCGCGACTGGTGATCCATTTGCCTGTCATTAATATTATAATATTCTCAACGAAACCGACTGCAACTGATTACTTATCTCGTAGCAATCGTTCCAAGATAAGAATTTTGACACGATGTATTGGATTGCAGAATGAGAAAAGGGGCCGCTGATATAAGGAAGTGAGAATTTTCTTTTTCACTCGCAATCACAAATTCCTGCCGCGTTAAATTGTTCAGCCGTTGAGTTGATGAGGGACCTAACTACGCAGAATGCTTCAAGGAGAAAAAATTACGTGACTTATACCAAGGTTTATTTACGTAAATTGGTTTGAAGAAAAAAAAAAAATTATCGAAAGATTATTCACCGTCTAATCGCTTCACGACGGAGTAATAGTCGGGTTGAATATCCTGGTGAAACATTACGATACCCACATGTTTTTAAAACCGCTATAAACATTATTGTGATTAATAAACAGAGGTTCCTGTCGAGCGACGAACTCTCTACGAAGATCGAAAAAATACCTCGTTCTACACTCCGTGCACTTTTATACACTCTGCTTGGACCCTTCTATTTAAAGGACAAAACTGCAGTACGTACAAGTTTTATTTTACATTCCTCGCGGAGTGAGAAGCAGGTAAAATAAACATTGGAATGCACAACGCGTTGCTTCAAGCTTCATCAGATATGCAATGTTTGGTTTATTCTGACGCATGATTATTTTCGGGCCTGTCTCAACTTTATTTTTCATCTTTTATCGATCCTTCTTCAACACGTGGAAGGGATGACCCCTTTTCTCTCGATCCTTTTTGACACAAGAGGGAAAAACATGCCTCTATTTACTCAAAGATCGCATTACAGAATCGTTGCTTTTGGGGTGAGTCGGAGAGTCGATTTATTTATAGTCTCATCAAAGCCGAATGATTTCAACTGTCAGATACACGCCTGTGCATATTAATAATATGCGGCTCTTGCGACCTCTCTTCCATATTCCATATTGCTGAAGCGTATATGCGCCTCCCAATGTTTAGTCTTCCAGTCCTGAAATACGTGCGCATTTCAGAATAACAACGCATTTCAAATATCGTCTACATCCGTCGGTGATTGGGATACTACGTGATACTGGCTGAAAGCAATTTCTTCGGGCAGGTTGTCAATGGTCCGGTTAAAAATGGCTGTTTTTAACCCAACAGATAGCCAAGAAAAGCTTCAAGGTCATCCAGAAGTAGATCCCATAAGTAGTGCGCAAAACACGGATTTGCGCATGCGTTGCGCGTACCATTGTTCCTAACCACGTGCGTGAAATTCGATTTTTCGCACTAGTGCGGAAGCGTACCATTTTGCGCACTGATTCGGGTGCGCAAAATTGGATTTTGCGCACTCAGCCAGGAAAAGTAGCATGCGCAACACGTCGGTATCGATGTCTCTTGCAGTCGTGCGTGTGTCGTTAACAATATAAAAAAAAGTTATGAATTAATGCGGAGTGTTTTAAAGAGCCTTCTTAGTCTCCATTTTGCGCGGGGAAAGGCGAATGGTGTGCTGGGGTAGCTCAGGCAAGTGGGAATATTTTTCTTCTGGCTTTTAATTAGTCTGGTCATTAATTAAACAGAGCTCTCCTTCGGGTTGCCGTTGCAGACTGCTTTTCTACACTTGAGGAATTTTAATTTTACCAACGTGTAAATACACGTTGCCCAAACTTATTATACCACAACAGGTATAGCAACCGCGTTTCCTCATGCGCGAATATTGCTTTCGTATTTTTTCGCTTCGGTTAGGTACTTTGCTCATTGCGTTTACCTTTCGAACGTGACTACAAGAGGTTTACGCACAGCTTTTCATTTTTTCTTTTTTTTTTACGCACTTTCCATTTCCCAAACATTATAAGGGTCATGTTCGCTCTTAATTTCTGCATCAACGAGTTACCCTCCAATCTCTCAGATTTTATATTAAATTTTGCTACAGAGATAGCACTCGTCGTCAAAATTTTGTTTCATTAACAACAAAATATCTGCTACAGAACATTATTCGATAGTTTTTCAGATTCACAACTCATCTTCTCATCGAGACAGATATCAACGCGCTGGCTTATTTCAACCCGAGAAATTTCACACTCAAGGTTCTTTTCGGATATAAAGACTAAATAATCTCGAAAACTGTATTTTTCCAACCAGTGCATCAGAGCACGTACGCAATATTTTGAGAAATATCAGTCCAACTTGAAATTTGCTGTTGTATAGTTCGAGTAACTCGTCAAACTTTTTTCACTAAACTCAGATGATGCTCAGATGAGCTCAGAAATCGTTTTGAAACTTATTCTCCCTTCCTAATGATTTTTAACTGTGTATTAATGTTGTCTGTAACGGAATGTTCATCTAGACTGTAACTGTGAGCAAAAATTAAAAAAAAAATCCGGATACTTGCAGCAATTCCACAAAAAGGATTGATATCGCATAATCACAAAGAAATAAGAAAATATTCATTATTTATTCAACGGTTAATATAAAAATTTCGGATGAAATACAATTTCCAAACAACAAGTAGATTGGTTTTCATTTTCCGGATGCTTAACTAAGGAAAGAAATAAATCCGATTCGCATTATGCGTACACTATATTCTTAGCAGTACTTGTACATCTCAGACATCATATCGCGTGTCTAACGGTATAAACACGTATTCGCCAAAAATTTTCAATTCAGACCGAAAAAGATATTTGATAGGAAAAAAAGATATTAGTAGGTAATTGTGTATTTTTATCGTCATTAAACTCTTAATATATTAGATTTTCTGACTTCAGATTCATATTTTTTAAAAATCGATTAGTAGGGAATTCAACAAAGTTGATTACCATTTGATGTGGCCCATGTGTAAGATGATCAAGTAAGTGTATTAATTTCTGTCAAAACTTCCCGTTTCAAGCAGTTTATTAACAGCCCGACGGAAAACTTAAACATCATTTAAAATCCATCACGTCTGAATCTAAACAGCGAGAGTGTAATAAATTTAAAATTGAGGAAGTAAAGATAACTAAACAATTATGTTATGTTGGATCAAAAGAAATTAAAAAAACGACGTTACGATCTATAGTGTACATTATTCCCGATAAAACTCGATTCTTCGTGATATTTGACCAAAAATCATTAACATTCCTGCTAATCTGACTATTTGATGGTTCGTAGATAAATTCCAGTGACGAATATCGAGAGTTCTCAATTTTTTAGAGACGGCTTCATTGAAAGATTGTCCTGGACATTCGATAGTACGTAGATATTCTCTCTGTCTAGAGATCATGACTAAGAGTTTCAAAAGTGGAACGTGTCCAAAACCGTCTATTAGTCCAAATTAGACTTGTCAAACTTCTGTTTGAGGGTCTTCATTGAATTATCGTACATTACACTAATTGCTTAGAAATAACTATCCCACAGTTTGCACTCTTGCGGTTTCGAATCTGTACACAGGATACAACGGTGAAAATTCCCTGGCCTCCGCATTGCCGTTCGAAGCTTCTTGCGATCCTTCTCTATTGAGACTTCCGTATCTGGTACTTTCTTCGTAGGACGGCGGAGCTGAAACAAGACGAGCGATTGATGAATTCGGTTGAAAGTTAGGCGGATCTTCTAACATGACTGGTTTGACTTTTACACTCACGCAAATCACCGTATTCTACCGATGGAGGAAAAATGACAGTGTAAGGTGGCGGTTGACTATTCGATAATTGATTGTACGGTGGTGAGAGGCCAGGCACATCGCACAATGTCTGGTTACCAGAGATCGGCATCTCGTAGGCCATCAGTGGAATATTTCCTATTATAACTTCGATTGGAAGTTTGAGACTTCTGTGACAACCGCTGACCTTGGCTTTTACGTTTAGCTGGTACCTCAGATCGATTATGCTGCAGAACTGGAGAAAAGAGGGTGGCAACGCTGGTACCTGAAAATTTAGGTGTAACTCTTTGTTGCCGATACCATCTTCGACTGGGTACTCATTTTTGAAGACGAACACCTTCATGGGACTTGATTTCCTGATCGCGTGAAAGACCACCTTCTGTAAATACGATACTTAAACACTCTCCAGTTACGGGAAACGAAATGCCTATCCACACGGTACATTCAACTTTAATGGACGTGTGCCATGGACATCCATGATGGATATGCAATATCTCTACTGGATATCCATTTCAAACGAAAGGAAGTACAATAGGCCTCTGTTAAAGGTCCAAATACCCGTTTGTAGTACATCTAGCAGAACTCTAATAGATATCCACGACATAGATCATCATCAGAGACATCATGGATTTGGCGGAAAAGAAGTTAACACTTTTAGTCGACGTTATTTCGGAAACATTGACTCCTTTTTATGTACCATGAAATGAATTAGAAATTATCACATCCACATTTTGTTTTGCCTCAGATAAAAAGTCCAAGTCCTTGGCAAAATAGACGACTACTCAAGGACGACCGAATATTTCAATACCGGATGAAATTCGGACTAAACGAACTGTTCGAATTGCTCGGGGTTTGTACAATTTAGAGCTTTTCTTGGCGTCGAGAGATGATGGCAACCATTCGCCGTCTGGTGGTTGTCTATGGTACCTCTACTTACGTGTATGGATATTCATAGACAACCAATCGATACACATGACCGGCTTTAACCTGACCGTCGATATTGTGGATTTTTATAGATGTCTATTAGAGATCCACTATGGATATGGATGATTTATGGAGCTGTGGATCCCGTATGGGCCTCTAATAGTTGCGAGTGTTCCGTGTGGGTATTAGAACCGATAAAGAACTTCTAAGATTACAGTCCCTCGCATTAACTTTTTTACGAATTGCTTATATTTCAATTGTAAATATTGATGTAAACATTATTGAGTGATAACGAATTTTTCTTGAATGCCAACTTGCTACATCAAATGTCGGTTATCAGGTAGTAGAGATTATTTACAAAAATGTCCAAAGCATCTAATACGATCCGTATTGTTTTGGTAAAAAGAAGTCAGATTGAATGTCGATGAAAATCAATTCAGCATCATAAATTGTCATTGAAAAAGAAAAAAGTGTCATTTGAACATCAAGCTAATGCTAAAGTATTTTGTTTGATTAGGTCTAATAGGCACACCTACCTACATTAACTACCGCGTTGATAAGATTTTGATCTATTGATTATTAGAGTTGTTATCATCCCGCCAATTGTCTTGAAGTTGGCACTTTGTGCTGATTATTATTATGCATTTCACAATTTATCTTTATGAATAGTGAAGTGATAACGGTAGGTAGGTGTAGTTTTATTAGTTCTTCGTATTATCACAATGTCAGCTTATGTTTCATTATTTCAATACGCGACCGTCAAGAACATTTGGTTAAGAAAACTTTGTACTGTCAAACAATGTACAACTTGCAATTACAACGAATATATCAAGAGCAGGAATATATCCCACATATGACTGAAATGCATGTGAAATTGAAGAAGTTAATTAGTTTGCTCTGGATGTATGTATAATGTATATTATACGAAAATGTTCCGTCCAAGTATTTTCGAATATACATTTTTTCAAATCTTATAGGTATACTTTACAAAATCTCAAAAAATGTATCAAAAGTTACTTAAAGCTCAGGGGACCCTATTTCATCTTTAGAAAGTATTATTGGTTGGTTTGCAGACGAGAATACCAAATTACTATCTACCATCAATGCTTTTATTCGGTTCTAGTTACCAAAAACTAAAAATTATTTCCATTCGAAGATGTCGTATAAAATACTGTTTCTTTTTGCACGTATCTTTTGACGTTCCAGTTATGTTTCTCAACTGCAGAATTTATTCTTGATCAGTATCATCATCAATTTCACACATGTAGAAATCATTTCTTCACTTAAGTGAAAAGGATTAACGATTATGCAAGGTTTATGTTGACATCAGTGCGGGATTTTATTCGACTTAAGTAATGACAAATGATTGTTTTGATGTATCAAGCGTTGCAATAATCCAGCATGTCAGATGATAAAAAAGAAAATGTAAACTCACCTGTTTCAAAGTAGCCTCCAAACTCTTCACCAGGACTTCGGATTCGTTGCTCAGTAATACTTTCATTGGTATTACCTGTCCAGGAACGAAGCCACGGACGGGAATGTTAACCGACATGTTCAGAGGCTTCGAGTGTCCCCAAAAAGTCTTGCTGCTCCGCTCTTCTACTGGCATCTGATTCAACCGAAGAACAGAGAAAAAATAGAAATTATCAATTGGAATTGGAGCAACATAGTAACCGAAAGCTTTTCCAGTAAGTCCTTTATCCGTGCTTACCGCTGCGAGGGAACATCGATTCAGGTCAAATATTGACACAATTGTCAGTGACTGTTTCGCGACGTAGTCGTTCTTCAAAGGGCGGTCGATTATGGCTTTGACAGAGTAGCTGATGCGTCCAAAGTGTCCCTCGAAGCTAGAGGGGAGATCTGGAGGCAGTTGACAGTTGAACTCAAAGACATGTCTACCTTCCGTTAGCTTGTACTCATCTGTCTCATCTGCACGGGCCAAGAATTTTTTTTTTTCGTATCTCAAGATCAGGAGTCTCGATGCGGAGTTGATTATCTTCAGATTACTGATATGATATTTCTTTTTTTTTTTTTACGGTACTCACTTCCGCAAACTAGTTGATATTGCATCAAGTATATTTCTAGATTCGAGTGCGACACCATCGTTGTACCCCACCCTTCGTTCCAGTGCACATATCCTTTGCCGAAGTATTTCAAATACAGTCCTGAAAACGGAATACAAAAAACGAAGAGAGCTCACACGATGTTTGCGACATACTTTTGCACGCGGCGTAATTCAGAACGTGGATAATTCGAAATTGTTTATTTTTACAATTTTACGATACCTTTTATCTTCTTTGGTTTTTTCAGTTCGACAATTAGCTTTCCCGTCATACTTTGTCCCGCATAATATACGGGACTGTTTAAAACAATTTCAAAACGATCCTTTAACCCCATTACGTTTATTACAGCTGATCACCTACAGTTTTGGATACTGAGACTAATATCTTGATATTACCGACATTTATATCAGCCGCGAGGGAGATAAGTGCAGATAACTTATCTTGTAAGAGATCTGTAACTCAAATCATCAAGTGACGAATGGCTAATAGCTGATACGATACAGAAATGCGTATCTTATGCAAAGTACTGATAAATTGAACGATAAATTTTATTCGCTTGGAGTACGCTTTGCATTTCGTGATCCTTTGGAATTACACATGCCAAAAAATAGATTTTTCAAACAAAAGTTTATTTTTGTGAAATTACAAACGCACAAGAAGAAACAGTCAAGAACTTGCGACGTGCCGATTACTTCCAATGTCCGTTTGGCGTTAAAATGACGAGTATAGCTACGCGGGTAAATTTTTATTCCAAAAGCGAATCGCAGGGTCAGCAAATTCGACGAAAGTTGAAGAGGTCGATGGAGAAGCGTGGTTCAGTGATGGGGACGAGAAGAGCCCCGCCATTTACAGCGTTAATCACGAGCCTGTGGCAGAACTCGGATAAGAAAGGTTCTGAAAGACATTTCACACTATTCTAGATTCCAGGCTTGGGATCCGAGCCCACTAGATTCTAGATCTTAGATTGGGAATTCGGTCTTCGGAAAGAGAGAAGATAGAGTGTGCGAGAGAGAAAGAGAGAGAGGGAGAGAGAGATAGATGGATAAATGCACCCTACCTACGATAATATTATCCTCTCTCCTCCCGACATTCCACGACCGACTTCATCCTTTGGAATCCTTTAATGGGAATTCTAGGATCTCTAGCTACCCTTTATGGATATATACCCATACCTATACGTGTGTAAACGCTGCCACATCAGAGCGTGAGCCTATGGGTACTCATTTTCTGAGGAAAGCGAGACGAGGTTCTTTTTATCGAATACGTAAGAAGAAATACGGAATGATTTGAACTCGGTCAAGCTTCTTAGCGGGGAATTAATGCGGGGGGACAGAAAAAAAAAGAAGGGAAAAAGTTCTTTCCGGAGTACTGGAAATAATTAATTACGGATTACATGCAGAGGTTTGCGGTGAACCTGTAGCGGTAAGTGAGGTAATTCCTGTTTCTACTGAATCCTTGTAGCCCAGTTTCTTCGAAGTTATCTCACATTGTGGTTGCCTGTCTCACGTTGTGGTTTGTGCTCATCGTAAGTTGTCGGCCATATCTCTGCTTTGGTACAGTTACGTTTGGATTCATTTATTTTTTGGCCATAACTGGAACTGTTACGTCTCTCAATTGCAAGGTCAGAGAAGACGCTGATACGCTGTGGAGGATTCTCTGTTTTGGGTATCTGGTGAAAAGTGGGACAAAAGGATAAAAAAAAAGCAGGATGGCAAAAAGAGGGAGAAATATAAAACAAGAAAGAAAGAAAGAACCATTCCGAGAGACGGAAAGGCTCGGGCTTCATTTCCCCTCTATTGCACGGAATGAATTCCGCGAGCAAATTGTTCGAAGGTGGATTCCAGGGAACCTGGAAAAGGAGGGGAACCCCGGGGTTGAGAAATGACGGAAGAAGAAGGACCGAAGGACTTTAGCCAGACATTCAGCCAACTTCTGATTTCATCGCGAGCAAGGATCTGTCGAACTGGAAGACCGGAGATTGTCACACAAATGAATTTGAAGTATTGCCATTCTGCATTTCAATTTCTCTCCGGTTGCCACTTTTTGTCATATCTTATACCCATACCAACGTCCTCGCTTTCTCCTTACCTACGGCTGGTCTTTACTCTCGTTGACGTGACTTGCTTTCATTCGTGTTCAATTGACAGACAAAAATCAGAGACCCGGTCCTTCCAACACGTGTACGTATTTTCTAGAGGAAAAATGTAAAGATTGATAGTAAGATTCTTACGGTAAGTTAAAAAAAGATCGAG
This sequence comes from Neodiprion fabricii, assembly GCF_021155785.1. NCBI lineage: Eukaryota > Metazoa > Arthropoda > Insecta > Hymenoptera > Diprionidae > Neodiprion > Neodiprion fabricii. The sequence goes on from NC_060243.1 coordinate 23,714,327, forward strand.
CAGGGGTCACGTCCGTCTTTTTATTTTTTTAGAGAAGGAATTTTCACGGAGTTCTACTAATCGAGAATAATCCTGCGAGATTTTCGCACGCTACACAATTTTCAAGAAAATTTTTATCATTCAACACTGTTGAACATTGGGAGTGATCACACAAATACATTCGTGTTTCATTTCTGGGACAGTTTTGACCACCCAAGGATTACACATTTAGTGGCTCTCGGAAGTTTCAACGAAGTCAGGGAACTCCATTCAGAGATATCTTAATCAAAAGTTCAAAATGTCGACTCGGAGTAAAAGACTTTTGATTACGCTCGCTGATTATGGCGCACGCTTTCCTTGACTAATTATTACTCTTGAATCTGCTGTGATTCAATTTGAATCCCCGTAGTATCTCTTCGCCGTAAGTCTTTAATTCACTCAAATATTCTTACTTCGTACATTCCTGATTTTTTAAAGACCGAGCTTGCAGTATCCGTTTCATTGGTTTGAAAGATCGCGTTTGTAACCTAGTAATCCGGACCATACTAAAACAATTCGTGAGGCTGTAGCCACTGGCTTGCCAAGTTATCAGGGAGGGGTAAAGTTGGTGTTCTTCATGCGTGGACCACATCAATAGCATACCGCCTGGCTTTTTGATCCCAAGTATCGTCAGACTCGAACTGAACCTTTGGTGGCCTCGGCCGAGGCCTAAAGTGTTCGCAAAATTCCTGAAAACCAAGGGCAACGCAATGCCCTGAAGCGGGTACAGAGATCGTGGGAAAAATATACACGCAGGGGATAATTGTTTCGTATGCTTTGATGTAGGCAACAGGACCCGAGGAAAGATGTTATTCAATCAAGCGAAGCGAATTTCTTGAAAGGCGATCTCACTCTTTGTGATGAAAGTGAAGGTTACAAACCCAGCACGATAATGCCCGCGTTAAAAATCAAATTCAAGAGGCTGGTGCTTCAAGCTTTGATCCAAGCAGTTGTACTTGATATCTTAAGAACAAAGAACGCCTTTCTCCGCTGACTAAAATCCTCTCGACGAGCACCTTGAAACGTGACAACTTGATGGGCAGGACCTTAAGTCCTCGTGGAGTTCTATAGTAGGTATTGGAGAGACGTGCTTCACTCGGGTTGAAGTCCGGAGTGCGTGACTGAAGGTGTTAACATGTCCCGTCACCATTTTCCCTGGTTACCATGGTGAGTTTTTGGAGTCTTTCACGATCGGCTCGAAAGGGATATTCAAATTTTTTTCCTGCTTCTGCAACTCAACTTGATAAAAGATCGTCCGAGGTGTAAGCGCGACTTCCGTCCGATCAATGGGGCAAGTTACACTTAAGATCACGTTGAAATTTCCCTGAGACGGATTGGAATTCCGTCAAATACGTCCGCGTTCGTAAGAAAACACCGCGTTCAATTACCGGGCACAAAGGGTGGAGTCGTTCGTTCGTTGGCTGCTGTTCTTTGTCTGTCCTTCTGTTTGTCCGTCCATCAGTTGGGTGTCTGATTGTTTGTTGTTCGGAAGGGCGTCTGCCGGCAGGGATCAGCATTGTCTCTACAGATTGGGTATTTCGTGGATTAAGCAAACTAAAACTTCCCTTTCAAACGTTTGATTGGATCTTGGTGCTAATAACTTAATGGCGCCGCGGAGATAAGCCTCTCAGCTTTTATCCGGGCGTTTTGAAACGTCGAAATTTCGTTCAATTACAAGATGTGTGTGTGTGTGTGTGTGTATGTGTGTTGCCTGCGGATCCGAAATACGCGTTGATCGCGGGGCCGGGACGAAAGTTTCGCCAACAGTTCGCTGTTCGTTGGTACACAGAAATAAATAAAGCTTCCTGGAAGCTGGAAGCTGAAAATCAATTACACTCGAGTGGTTCGAACCAACGCAGCGAGGGGTTTTCTCCCGCCTCCAGCCACGGTATTCGATGGAGAAATAGCCCTTAATTAAACCTTCAGTTTCGCGGATCAAACGTCCTGACGTGAACCTTCAGCCGTCGCGTAGTGACGAGCTCGATCAATTTCGGGGATGGTTCGGGAAGCGGTACAAGTCGACGAACGCCCTTATATCCCATAGATTGGCTTAAGCAGTAGCGAATGCTCTGTGCTGCCTCACAAAATACCGCCTTTATCCGAAAATTCTACAAACGGTTGATATCCTTTCTGTAAAGAACGGTGATATGATGAAAAAAAATTTATAATTATAAGTGCAATTTGATCGAAGGTCACAAAGAATTTTCCGCAAATTCTGACCAGTGTCCGGAAAATACAAAAAATTCAGAATATTTCGTTAGAGCAAGCAAATCTAACCGTTTCTAAGAGAAATTTTCCAATATTTTCAACAGTTGTAAAAAGAGCATTCGTAACACTGCGAGAAGTTTTTTTTATCGATCCTTCGCGATTGGTCGGATATGTTTTTTCGTAACTTCGATGAGAAGAATTTGGTATTGTAAAATGTTACAAGAAATAATATAAAAGATAATTCTTCGATGTAAGAAAGTGAATGTTCTTCACTCAAAATACCACACAAATTACAGTATTTTCAAACGATTTCACTTTTCATGGTTTTTAATACTTTTCACTCCATCTAGTAGAGTTCTTCGAGATGTACAAAAAGCGGATATTTGAATCTTTAAAAGATATCTGTCGTACTTAATTTCGTTTTAAATGGATGTCCAATAGAGACATTGCATATCCATCATGGAGGTTCATGGTACGTCCCATAGAAGTAAATGTTCCGTGTAGATTCAGACTTTGATGGTGATTTTTTTCTTTTTTCTTTCTCGAAAAACCAAGGAACAAACTTACGAATTCCAATCAATGCATATCTCTTTTTCTTGACGAAATTTCGTAACTTTTTCTGAACAATAACCAAACTCGCTTTCAAGGTTGAACGGATGAAAAGTTTCTCTTCTTGAACCGTCAACAACTCGTTCCACGCAACTTCTGTTTCGAAATAAAAAAAAAAAAGAGCAATCACACGCCATTGAAATTTCTCCAGTGTGTCCCGAATGCTCGAATCGGACTCTGCGTGTTTCCTGAACGCGTTCGATCTGCGTAATTGAATTCTAGGTGTTTGTTTCATCTCATCTATAATACAACGAGCGGATCGCAGAATACAATTCAGGGCAATACAAAATACTTGATGCAGGGGGCGGCGATGAGGATACCGAAATCCGAGGTACGGACGATCAGAAGGTGGAGGCACTCAGCCCACAAACGCCCGTGCAATAAAAGTGAAACCACCTGCCCTGACTGGCTGGTAGCTAGCCAGCCACCTTTTATACCCTTAGAACTCTTTTACTGCCGTATTTTATGCGGCTGCCGAAAACGGCACTGAGGGGTTTACGCTGTACCGAGTTCTGAAGTGGCTACAACTTTTGCTCCAAGTAGACTCAGCTCGAAATACGGATCCAGATATATACGGAGATGAAGAGTAGCAGAAAGAGAAAGGGTCACAGAGAGAGAGAGAGGGAGAGAGAGAATTGAAGATGTAGCGAAACTGCAGGGGACGGAAATTACCTCGCTTCTCTTACTCTATTTATCATAAGTTTACATCCCGCGTGGTTAATTATGTTTAAATTATTTCACCCCGCCTCGCCTCATTCACCTTTCGTTTAATTCACTCACTTGTTTTCCTCTTTTTTTTTCTTTTGGTTTACCTTTTTCCGTCCCCTCTGCACCCTCTTTCGTCGCGTCATTATAATAACACCGAATTTTCATTCAAGTTTTGTTAATTACTTGTCCGTTGATGTACACGTGACAAACCCAGTGACGTGATGAATATATTTCATCACACCCTCTTTGTAAGGTTTTGTCTCTTTCCACACGGCTGAACGACGAGCTAAACTGTAAACTATTATATGGTACCTCGTCGTTATTGTTCTTAGGGGACATCCCGTCCCAGAACTTAATAAAGCTTCTATTCTATTCTGGCCTGTTCTGTTCTGTTCTGTTCTATAGCACTGTTTTCCACCGAGGGAATCTCCACTAAGTTGCTACGTGCATTGTGCGCGGAATGAGGTGCAGACAACTGTCACAAGTTAAGGTGTCTTGGAAACAATTCCGAGTATTCAAAATTACACGCGGTACGTCGTTCAATTCATTGGCTGCAAACGGACCTAATGCGGATGTAATCGTCCACCATTCTGTTGAAAATAGAATTTTGAAAGTGAGGCAAAAGTTTGGAAAAGAGAAAAGCAAATATCTAAATAATCTCTAACAGTATTATTTGTACCAATTATGGTGAACACGAATCAAACAACAATTATAATATGCAAAATAAATCATTTTGTGCAAATTCAAATAACACAAGCTAACGGTAAGATATAATCAATGTTGTGAAAAGAGTTTTCATTATTAGAACATCCGAAACGATTAAACTCTGATATTCTTGATTCGCGAACCATTTCAAATTCGATACAATCGCTTGGAAACAACAACAAAAAAAAATTTCACTGTGCTCAAGACAGTCAGTTGATCACCACACGTGCTATATTCAACATTTTCTTCGACCGGCTGAGAAATATTATTGCAGTTTGCAGAATCGATTATTGAATAACAATAATTAATTGACTGAAACTTGGGACGAGCTTAGGTACGCACAAAATGCACTTACCTACATATCTTTGGTATTGTTTTTTTTTTTCGGCGATCGGACAGAAGCCCCGGGCTAGACCAACGAAAGAAATCTAGCAAATGTCAGCTAAATTAGAGGCATTAACTTGAGCCGTGAGCGTGTGCATTGAATTAGGTCTAAGTTGTAGGCTAAGCAAATCAATGTGTCTTTCATTGGAATTACTAGAACAAACCTTGTTTGTTGGACAAGAATTGATCTTATTTGACTGCGTCTATAGATTCTTCTGAACCTTTTGAAGAATCATTTTTTTCACGTATCTACACTTGGAAAAATATTTCTTCTACTTTTGTAGAAATATATATATATATATGTATATATTTCATGAAAATTCATTCATGTACTTTGAAATAAAATTTCATTCGGTGATCTAAATATTTTTTTTGGTGTGATAAGCATATTTTTGCAGTCTCTGTAACAGACGTTTCTATTTATAGTTGACGGAGAAACTGAAGTTGATTTTACTAATTGTCAAATGAGAAACAAAAATAAAAAAAATTTCAAGACCAAATCGTGTATCCGTTTGATGCGAGTGAACCTTTTACCAAAAATCCCAATATCCGTGGGATATAATTTTTCTGTTCCTAAAAACATTAGGTGTTGTATGAAAATTTTTTGATTCATTGATTATCACTTTTATAATATTTTCGTATATTTTTGCCCCGATGAACCGGAGTTAGATTTTGTACGTACAGAGTTTACGGTGAAGCACAGCGCGTTGATTTCAGCCTAAATATATGAGACGTTTGATCTTTTCAGGAGGTGGAATCTGTCAGTAACAGCCTCCGCAGCCTCCGGTTTTACCGCCGCAACAACTTGGCCCATTGTGTCGTCTCGTGTTTCGAGGAAAACAGCATTTTCCTCCTCCACTGCCCGAACAACTGTTCCACTGGCCACAATTCTGTCCTCCGCAGGATCCGCAGGAGGGTGAAGGATTGCTGCAGCTTCTGCATTTGCACCTGCAGCAGGATATTCCAGAGAACAGAGAAACGTAATAGTTCAAATTTGCCCCTAAGAAAACTGCCCTGCCCGTTTAACCAGGCTCCAGCTATTTGCAATATATAGGTGATTCCCACATGTGGTGCGCATAATAATATTTCCAACAGAGTGCGCAAAATTTGATTTTCCGTACCCAAATAAGTGCGTAAAATGGTACATTTCCACACTAGTGTGGGAATTTGATCAAAATATCTTTTCTCGTGGTGTAATTAGATTTTTGTGAAACCTGCATGGAAAGTTTTACTTCGGGTATTGAAAAGTACGCGTAAACAGTTTTACAACATTAATTAACAATTTGAGAATTATCGGGGAATTGGCCGACTCGCGCGTATGGTATCCGTAACAAAAAATTTCTCTCGGCTTACGTGCATCAACAATGAATAATTGCATCGATCAATGCAGTTTTTCCTTGGAGTTTGAAATTTCAAGTGTTCAATCTGTTGAAACTGAGAATTTCAAGTATTGAAAAAAATTAGAAATCGATTGACTAAGGGGAGAAAAAAAATTACTAGGACCAAACTCTTCAGTGCCAGAAAACATATCAAGAACATAGCACGTTTTGTATTCATTTTTACTTTCTCTGCTGGTCTCAACGGAATGAGAATTTTCCGAAAATGTATGACGCCAGGGTTTGAAAGCTTATGTTTTTCTCAGAAACTATGAATATCAATCGATACCGCTTATTTTTACAAGTGAGTAAAAAACTGAAAACCAATCTCGATGCATTTAATCAGATCAATCCCTACCTGCAGGGTAAACCGCGCGATTGATTCCCACCGCAGCATCCCGATAAACTTGGTTTGGCGACGTTGCCTGTGGTGCCGGTGTTGCAAGCAGCCCCACCGCATCCCCCACAGGGACAAGAAGACAAATTTCCACCTCTTCCCCCTGCGCCACCACACCCGCCCCTCAACCTCATCTCGTCTTCATCCTCGAAGGATGATGGTAACTCGGTCTCGAGATCCTCCGACGAATCACGTCGACAGGAACGATAGGCCGAAACCGTTTTTCCTAGAAGACGATCCTGTCGGCCCTGTGTCATGTCCTCTGCACCCTCGGCCGAACACGATGGGACTGATTCGAAAGCGTCGTCTTGGCCATGTCCACCCTTTAATCGCGGAGTCCACACTGAGAACAATTTCATTTGTTACAGTAACTGGAAAAATTCCGTAAAACAGGTATCGTTGAAAAAACCTGTTCGAATATTGTTGGAATTACGAAAAGGGATGTACGCGTAATCATTTTGCGCTATCGTCGATCCTTTTTTGCTAATTGCAACGCAAAATCAGTTTGTGAGGTTTACTCTACTTTTTTAGTTAAACAAGGCTTTAACATCAATTTATTGTTGCAATTTATTGATACCAGACTTTCCGGTAACAGCTAGAAAACTAATTTTCATTTTCTACCGATAATTATATTTTTCGATTGTGGTAAAAAATGAAAATAGTTGAAGACTGAGCGGTAACCGGAACTAAAAATTTCTCTGAGACTAGTTTCCGAAGCCACAGAGAGCTGCTTTCTCCGGGGAAGAAGCTTTCACCGCAGCGATCTAAATCGACAACAAGTCAAATTGCGTACGGTTGTTTTATTTATTGTTATTATTATTATTTTTTTTTTTACATCAACTTTCAGGGTGTACGTAATTGGGAAGGGAGACTTTGGCCGCATTTACTGTGACGGACTCGTCCAGTTTTCTTTGTTCTTGTTCTCTCGGTGGTATAATTGACAATTAACCGTATTGGAAAACGGTTTGAAGAAGCTCGATGAGATACAGCTAGACTCGCTTCACAACGGCAACACACACTTTCAAACGCCCTCCGCTTGATATTGATATGAAATAATGAGAGCCTTCGTCGAAGAAGTATTGCACAATAAATCGCGGGTAATGAATCGATCAATTATCAACTGTGTATAAATGATTTTAATTGATTCACGCGGAAATATAACCTGTCGTGGTTCACAGGTTGAATCATGCAATGATGAATTTTTCGCAGTTAACGCCAAACCGTTCGTCACGAAAATGAACGATGATCTTTGAAATCAATCCATCACTCATACATAGTATCATGCCAAGTTAAAGACTTTGCTATTTTTTTCTCAGTATTCACAATTTAGCGTTGTTACGGTGTGATTTTACTCAGCTGCAGGGAAATTGACGCTGTGTAAGAAAAAGGTTAAAATTTTTCCGGTGAATTTTATTAAACCAGTAAAGCGTGCATATTAACACGCTAACGTTGTTTTTGCAGTCATTTTTGATCAAGAATCCTTTTTTCACCTACCACAGTTGAATCAAAGAAAATCGGACAGAAATCTAAGATTCTGTAATTAACTGCAAGCTTTTATCAGGCAACTCAGAATGAATAAGAATCGAATAAAGTAAATCAATCTCCGATACGATCAATCGTGGATTCATTTATTGCTTTTCTTTGTCGTGGAATCCTCATTTTATCAAAGCACATTATGTCAATTAAGGTAAAGAAAAATCACGTCACAGTGATTGTCTACGTTAAGTTTACGATTGGCTTCGTAGGTATGCACTTTGGCCAAGGCTGTAGGATACTGAGTGAAAACGGCCAGTAATTTATTTGCAAATAGCACGCGTGAATTCATGTATCAACTTACCTATACCATTTGTGTCTAGTTTTAGCAGGGATCGATCAGCATTGTATTTTCTGCTGCCTCAATAACGAGTCAATTATATTCCGCAACTCACTTGTTGACGTGGCATTGCAGCAGCGAAATTGTTTCATTTTGAATAGAAGTGAAAAAATCTCCCCGGTGTATGTATGGGAGAAAAAGAGGCCGTGAAAGGATCGGAAAATGAGAGTAAAAATGGCGGAAAATGTTCACCTCGAGAGTGCATAGCGAGAGAAAACCATTAATTAGCGTCTGAAAAATACACAGAGCCTGCAGCTGCGGTGTGTAATATCTGTAGCCAAACTACGGTAGGTGAATTAATTAAATGAGTAGGTACACACACTTGTGTGTTCGTGGCTGATTGCAATTAAAAGTTGTTGCTTTGATCAAATAGGTGATTTCCACGCTGTATGAACGCGTAGTTCATAGCGTTGGTAAGTTAGGCAGCCGCACTTACCGTCGCTTAGTATTTTTGGAAGCAACGCTCGAAATGACATTTGAATAGTAGTTCAATTTTTTTTCCTTCCAAAGAGGAGGATGAGTGAACGCTTAAGAGGTTTACTGAAATCATTGGTTCATTGTCTAATGATATTTTGCTCTGTTTTGTCTTTCTCGTTTCAAAAATAGACTTCTTGGAAAACCAAAATTTCATCATATAATTCGATCTGTTGATCAGAATTTACTCCCAATTGATTCAAAGAGTTTCTACCAGTCATCACCTTCGGATGAGTCGTATCTCGAAGAGTATTTGTCTCGTTGCGTGTCTCTTGGATCGTGGACCTGGGGTCGACCGCAACAATTTGTACATCGTTTTAGATTGGATTTTGCGTTTCGTGAATTCCCATCTCCGGGGGTGCCGTGACTTTGATCTGAATAATTTAATGCCACGAAAGTGATTTTATGGTATCGTTGGGTTGAGTATACGAATAATCTATATATAAATCATGTTGGTTCGTGGCTTTGTAGGTTAATTAGATTGTAACTCGAATTTTACGCGAATTCGAACCATCGGCTCTTACTATGATTGCATTTTTTTTATCCATATAAATAAAAAATAAAAAATAATCTCATGACACAGTATAATGGAGAAATACATGAATATCGGTTTCCGTTTCTCTCATACGAAATCATGAACGGCACATGAAGTCGGAAACTTTTCACCTTGAAATTGATTAGCAGAACGATTTTTCCACTATTTGAACGCTTAGAAATGTAACAAAAAAAAATAAAAATCTAGACCATAGTATGCGCAAATGATTTCTCTTGCAAAATTACATCGATACTAGCTCTCAATAAATTCATTGCAGCAGTTTCGAAAATTGGCCAAAATTTTGATGAAACAGTCTCACACACAGTAAACAGTAAACAGTGATCAGAGGCTGTTTGTTCTTAAGAAAATTACTACCACAATTACGTTTGCCTATCGATATCCCTAATTATTTTTACCATGATCTTACATAGATATGAATAATTATAATCGATTATCCAGGTGACTGATCGCGATTCCGCAATTTGCAATATGGTATCGTGCAATAATTTATAACTTTACCGTTGTGATTATCTGGCGTTTGGCAAGGGTGACGAACTGGCGGTGACAAGTAACATGCGTGTACTACGTTCGGTTGCCTTGAATGGAATAAATGAATTTTTCGTCAACAACTCGACTAAGCAAGTAACAATCAAGGACCCTACTGCATTTCTAATTCCAATCCATGATACGCATTTGACCATTATAATTACCTAGGATAATGACATTCGTGCAAATGACCATTTCCAGTCACGTCTGTTCTTGGTGAGTCTTCTACGTGTTTTACATCCTGGTCACGTGGATGAGGGTGTTGAAGACAAGCATCACGAGAACGTGGTAAACGGTGCTCCGAGTGTTCGTCATGGAAGTGTGAACGATGATGATGCAGATGCTCACACCGATGATGTCGATGATGATGTTGCAGATGTCTACTTCGAGGGCATGGGTGATAGTGCTCCACTCGTTTGGTAGTCGGAGTCGAATGTCGAGGTTTCTTGGATTCGTGTTGCCGTGTGTACAGATTTCCTTGCCGAATCAACCTCTGACGGTGCGGTAAAAGTTCTTGGGCGTGACACTGATCGTTGAGTCGTACATTGAGTCTGAGAAACGGGGAAAAAGAGCGAAAATATTTGGCAATGATAGTCAAAGTTATGCTAAGATCTTGCTCTTTTACGCTCATATTTGAGAATATGGCGGAACCGAGCTTATACTTTCTGGTTGACTTTCAACTTTAAGGGTTCAGAATGTAGTGCCTTAAAATCTTGCAGAGGATCCTTCTTATCAGAAATCAATCCTACAAAATGTGAATAACGGAGAATATATCGGGCATCATATTTTGATAGCTCAATGATACTAGCAGAAGAAAGGTTGCAGGTACGATATAACATGCATAGGGATACTCACGGCACGGTTTCTCTTTGATATTTGTTACGCTGGTTTCGGGGCATGTTTTAGTCGGTGTTGATAGGAAAATGTTCAATTTTGTTTCATCATATCGTTCCCATGATTCAAAATAACAATTTGGAATTTGGATTTCAGTTCATCAAATTATACCGAAACCCGTAATTTAAGTAAAGATAACCGAAAAGATCGCGAATGACACTTCTTCAACCGACAGTTGACAGCCGATTTTTAATTGGAATCAATGTAGATTTACAGCGTCAATTAATGGTCGGAAAGATCGGAATCTTCATCCCCTAAATTCGCTTGCAACAGCAAGTGGTATTGTCGCTGGTCCCACAACCGTTTCCGCAACGACAGGATCTTCTCGATCCGTAACTTGGAGGTTGGAAGTTACTTCTGAGTTCTACTTCGGGAAGATTCTGACGGGTAAGAGACGGGCGTTCCGTTGAACGATGTTCCCGGAACTTCATGATTGAGGATTTTCTCAACAGAGAATGCAACTTTAGAAGGTCTCTGCATGTCGTTGGAGAGTCCGCGCTGTTCGTGATGGTCGTGTCCCTCAAAAGTTCTTCTCCGTTAGCTGGACGCTTTCTAGGTTCGATGAACGTTTCTTCGTTCCGTGATACCTTGCTAAGATGCGATTCGATCGAGGATTCCAACTCCTTCAAGGACCTTTCAACGACCTTGATATCTGCTTCACATCCGCATGTCACAGCTACCGCTTTCGTTTTCGTTTCAGCTGCAGACTTACGATACATCGACATCATTTTTGTCGAACTATAGTCGAGAATAGGGGTTGATTTCTGCCAATGAGTTTTTCCAGTACTGGATACGAGTGTTTCTCCGTTTAATCCTTGGGTGGAATGATTGTGGAAACCGCTTGGAAAAGTATCTTCAGCTTCTGGTTTGACCTTCGACAATCTTTGTGTAGAAGATTCTAGATGGCTACTAAAACTGCCTTCATTTCTCAGCATTTCACCCTCTAAGCTACCGTTGATTATTATATCGTTCGAATTTCTCGTCTCCATGTCACGCATCTTTCTCTTTCTACCCGGACTCGATTTTTTCCCAATGTGAAGAGGCCAGGTCCTCCAACTTTCGTCAAGTTCAATACATTCCTCGTGGCATCTCGTCATCCTCGGTGAAGTGTATCGTAATTTTTCATAACTGTCATCAGATTGAATAATGGATGACCCGGTCGCTCTGTCCATGTCTCGTAAAAACGAGGAATAATCTGCAGCACCTGGAATATACTCTTCAATCCTGCTACACATTCCGTTGAACGCATTTTCGTCTTTCACGTCCAGATAATGATTTCCGGAACTGCATGTCGTTACTTCGTTCGTTAGTGGTTCCTGAATGCTATTTGCATTACAGCACGTGAACGATTCTCTGTCCTTTTCATCATTCCGCGGTCTTCCAGGTGCATCTGCGATTCTGTCGATCTTACATTCCGTATTCAATGTCTTAACCGGACCATTACTGGATAGTTCTTTATCATTAGTCTGCTGCAGTATTTCGTCGGTTTGCACGGAAGTCTCTACTTTCTTGCTTTTCTTTCGGTTACCAGCAATTTTTAAGGTGAAACTACGTTTCGTTTTTACCGACTTGTTTTCAGCAGTATCCTTGTCATTCGAAGGTGACTTTCTTTTCCTCGCATCGTGTTTGAACGATGATTTTTGTACCGATGAAACAGTATCTTCCAAATTCTGGATACGCGAGTCATCCGGGACCTTCGATTCTGTTACCAAAAAATCACTTCCTTTTTTTTTACCTGTCGAGTCCGAAGACACCCTGACCTCTGGCCTTCGCTTCCGCTTGAACATCGTTCAGCCCTACCTTTCCTCTACCTTGACTAACAAATCTACTGTCGGCAAATTCAATCCTTTTTTTTCAGTTGATGCCTCTGCACTTTTTCCCACTTTAAGTAGAGCACATGAAGGGTGAATGGATCTGTCGTCAGGCAGCCGCTACCTCGCGGGAGAGCGAAAATTGCCGTAAGAAGATCTCCGGAAGGCGTTTCTGACCGAATGAATTGATTCTTTCGATCGAACCATTTTGCCGGCTGTTCGACAATCGTTTTCAATCCATTCCGGAACAGGAATTTGGAGTAATCTTTGTTACCATATTTCGCGATTAACCCAACTTATCTCCACCTCAGTATTTGCTTGTGAAGACAGTTCGATCGTCGATGTTCGATTCGGAATCACTGAGAGTATCGTAGCTGTTTTCATAGTATGAAAGCTTATGAAAAAAAAATAAATAAAAATCTGCTAGTATGCACAGAATGCGAGAGAACTTCGCACGGAGCGTAATGAATTGCTGCTTCTCACCTGAAAAAAAAAAAGAAATTCGTTCTTTCTGCTATGGCAGGAATCGCTGTGGCATTGTTTTTGTGCTGTCAGCACCTTACACTGGCGCTTAATTGCATTAATTATGCTTCACTTTATTTCCAGCTCTATTCATTCTCACAACTCAACGAATCAACTGCGTGCATTGTTCGAGATAACAAATGTAGATAGCAAAGACCCGCAAAAATTCCCATCTTTTATCGCACGACTGTTTCTCTGAGCTTACTATTGTATGCATTATTTAGGAAGTTGTATACCGAGTTGGTCAAGTAATATTCCCGCTTTTCCGTACCTTCATAACCTCTTGACATAAAATAATTGACGTTTTCGATGTAAATAACTCGGTTATCCTATTTCAATTCAGAGATATTCTTCCTTTATGCTCCTTTTGATCATTTCTGTAATTAATTGAAGTATCAACCAAAGCCGGTGAAGACCTTCGACTTAAATCACGATGAGCGTACGCGATGAGAAACTTTGACAGAGTTTAAATGGAGGGAGGGAATTATCAATGCAGAATTTTAAGGAATAAATCTTTGGGTTCGTTTGACATCGCAGGTCTTCCAAAACAGAGTCGACTAATTTTATTCAACATTTCAGGTTTCGTGGATGCAGGATTCTCTTCGAGAATTCAAATGCCTTTCATTCTCGAATTTCCTGCCGCAAAATTCACTGGCGTGTACAGTTTTTAATTTACACTGCACGTCGAAGCAGCAAAGCAGCCACAGAGAAACTAGATTACACACCGTACGTTGAAATATTTAATTTCATCCGTGGAAAGCTGTCGTTATACTTTTCCGAAAGGTGTTTCACGACGGTGAAGAACTTCCGCGAGATGCTTTCATCATTACTGTTACACAATTAAAATTTTTCTCATTGTATAAAATAATTTTTAAGCAATCTCATGTTCACAGCTGTATCTTAAGCTCTTACGGTGAGTTTTATTCGGTCCTCGTTATATTTCCTTGAGAATGACGAACTCGAAGGTTATAGATTTCTGAAACTCGGTAGATCGGGGTTTGTAGCTCGGTACTTGATAGTTGGTGAAGAATGAATTGGAAGTGTGGCAGTGTGGACTTGGTCGAGGTTGTTTATGACCCTGGCCACTGTCTCTCAAAGTCGACTCGGTCAAAACGACACGGCTGTGCCGTACAACTGTCACGAGGAGTTGATGGATGTCGTGTAGGATAAAATTGTCCTGGAATTCCATGGAAGCTGCCACCACCGGCGCGTCTTCTCGCATATTAGTAAATCCACCCCCCAGCATACCGCGCAGTACATTCTCACCATCCACTCTTAAAACCCCTCGCCAACTTTCCAAGGCGAGATGGTGATCGTGGCACGGTGGCCGTGACTCTGCCTGTCTAAGCCAGCATCCACCCTCATCTTTACAATCAGTACTTCTTTTTTTTTTTTTTTTATTTGGGATTGGAGATTCTTGAGCGCCCAGAGACGTGTCGGGACAACGGTGGTTCTGTTTACCTCGTCCGTCCATCCGCGCATTTCCATTTTACGTTTTTCCAGATTTTCTGCCTCGCCATTTTGCGCGAAAAACTTTTTCTACCTTCAAGAAGGCTCGTTTACCAGCCTGCCTTTCTTTTCAGCTCTTGCTCTCTCTCTCTCTCTCGCTCTCTCGTTCTACCTGCCGTATCTGCTGTTCTGTAGGTACTTTTTTTTTGCTTTCAGTGGTTGGCGGTTTGGGTGAGAATTGGGATGGAAATTGTGCTCCGTCTTTTCACACAGGGTGTTCGGAAGTATAAAGGGGCCGGGTTGCGTTATTGGTTGTATGAGAAAAAAAATCCTATGCAGATTCTATTTTCAGCCACGAAATCGTGTGTCGAGAGTACGATGGCCTCCCACAAAGATACGTTATCGTTTTCCGTAGATCTCTAGTTATCTTTAACCGCGTTACACAGCGTTGAAAGCTCAGTTTTTTTTTTTGTGAGATTTCATCAATTGAGATGGAGAAATAAAATCGATTACGTCTGTTTTATAACAAACGATTTAATAGCCTCGGAAGTTCTGCCTCTAGTATCGCTTTTTCTCTGATTCTTTGCTTTCTATTGTTCAAATTTAATTGAATGTTTCTGCTAAAGAGCTACAAAATATGAGTGAAAGCCAGTCGACTTGCGGTAGTTTCTTTTCAAGCAATAGTGATTTCATAATAAATGCGGTTGAAAAGGAGATTGAATATCTTTCACTATGCGTCTGTTAATTTATTATAGACTCACGTAATTGGTATTCTAGTTGAAAGGAAGACTCTGAAAGAAAATCTATCGGTTAGAAAATTATTTGAAATCCTATGAACTTGGGATGCATTTTAGAATAATTTAGTAAATGCTCATAATAGGTTGTTTATGTCCAGCCTACCGAATCGTTCCACTCTCTTAGGCATCGTACCAAGTTGTTATTTATATGCTAGATTAACAACTTACAATTAGGAAGGTTAAGTCTTTCTTTATCGGTAGATTCTCTCTCTCGACACACTCTGTGATCTTTTATGTGAAATTTTCTATCGTCTTCATCAAGTTTCACGCGCTTGTTTTATATCGATATCAATACTTCGAATATTATCTTTTCAGGCTCCATTGATTTACCTCTGTTTCTTTGACCACCCAGACGTGACAGTACAAACACGATAGAGGTGAGTGGAAATAAAAACGATAAATAAAAATAGGTGTAACCTTCAATCAGTGAATCGCCGCATTTTTCAAGCTCAAAAGCGTGAATTTTTACTTATTCATACACTTTATTCCTGTCACTGTGCCAGAAACTCTACTCTTTCACACCTGAGTCATGAATCGGACTCTTTTCTTCAAAAAATTCGCTAGTTTCAAACCTTGACCACCTCAGAGTAGATCATTCGAAGAAAACACTTAAAGGTAGGAAAAAAATTATTTCTGTGATGTGAAAGTCAACTTGAGAAGTGGATATAATCAACTCGTATACAACGAATTTCATGTGAATCCAACCGACGTCTGACTGTCCCAATTTTTGATCTTGTTTCAATTTTTTTCTAGAATTGTCCCAACTCTAAAACAGTTTCCCGAATTTATTGAGATTTTTTGTACAACTGCTCAATTATTTACAAATATTTAAAGTGACTTTGAAAAGCGTATTTTTTTTTTAACTCTCAAAAACTGTACTTTTTATTCCAAACATTTCAAAACCGAGTCCATGATGGGTTGATTTTTTTAAAAGATAGAAGTTTTCAGAAATTTCGGGATATTATCAGACCGTCTAAACAATGATTGAGTTGATAAAAAAAATTAAAAGTACTAAAAAAAAATAGGAAAAAATTAGCCTAGAGCGCAGTCTTGAAACGTTTGTGAGAACTTTGAAAAAGGTACTTTTAAAAAGTACGCTCAATATTTACAAATAATCAGACAGTTGAAGAAAAAATCTGAAAAAAATTAGGTTGCCGTTTCAGACATGGGACAGTTTCAGAAAAGTTTTTTGAACAAAATCAAAAATGGTAAGAGTCCGACGTTGATCGGATTCGCGTCAAATTCCCCATTATGCACAGGTATGTGCACAGCATGAAATGTAGGAGTAATTAAGTTTCACGACTATTCGGTTTGACATTTGTTTTACAAAAGGAGATTATATTATCATGTAATCATTTGCCGATGCTTTTATTTTCCCAGCAGTATTATACTCGTAATTCGAATAATCCGTCCGTTCAGGATGCGTAAATGATTGCCCGGATAAGTTTACATTTTCATTCTGCTAGACAGGTACGAAATTTCGTAACTAATTTTTTTTTTTTTTTTTTTTGCAGGACCAAAGGTTGCCGGATAGGAGGAATATCGCTTAAATCGCTGGTCCAACATGGACGAAAATATTTTCTCATGCCACTCGCAATCGAGTATGAGAATGAACTTGCGGGAGAAGAACGGACGGGGAAGGAAAGCTCTGTGATACCACATGTTAGGTGCGGGGTCGCGGGGGGTTCACCGACTGGATGCATCCGTATAGAGTGGGGCTCTTGAGACAGCATGCAGACACCCCTTTGCTCTTGGCGTGGTAACACTGCAACCCTTTTTAAGTGGCGCGTATTATGTCACCCCTCGTGCTTTAACAGACACCTGCGCTCTTCGGCGTCGCGTCGTTGTCCCGTGCGGTGGAACCCGGGGATGGTTTTGAAATAGAATAAAGACTTCGACCTTGCCGACGAGGGAGACTTCCAGCCGCAGAATACATCACCGATACCTCCCACACCGAAGCTACGTATTCCCTTGCGGCTTAGACGTCGGCTGTAATACCTCCAGGCAATCGATACGACGGCACCTCTAACGGAAATCAATTTTCGTAATATCTGTACGCGTGGAAATTGTGTTTTTTCGAAGTTTAGATGACAAATTTATCGAAATGAGATTTAGTCGAAATTATAGGACAATGGATCGAAACGTCTACGAGAGATTAACAAATTCAGGATCAATGTACCCTGAACTCCTATCGTATTAGCCTTGATTGGAATTCCTATGTGCAGTTTTCTCATCACACGTCTCAACGGAATTTCCGTATAACGTCTGAGATGGTTGTTTAGAGATCAATGTTTTGGGATTTTATCTGAAAGTTGTCATTTTAACACGCGCATCACAATGTGGCGATAGGCAGATAAAACCTTCTTCTATTTGTGTAGCTATAAGATCAGATAAGTTTTGAAAAAAAAAACTAGAAAACTTACAAGGGACTAAACCTATAGTTAAACATAAAGATACTACATACCATTTTTATTTCAATACATGACGACGAGATGAGGCTGATCGTAAATGATTCATGATTCTGGATTCATGTTTTCCTTAAAGTAATAGCTTCGTTGATTTCAGTTTTATTACATGAACGGTGACTGCGGATTTACATATTTTATATTTTGGATACGATGAGGCGTTTTGAACACTATCCTGGATATTTAACGGATCAGAAATCATTTTTATCAAGTACTGACGGTGATTTTTCACAAGCTTACGCGTATTGATCGAGCTTTTGGCCATCGTATAGATCGTGGCAAGCGTGAAAAGAAACAGAAACAGCATCGTTTCGGAACGTAAGGGATGTCGAAATTCCCAGTGGATTGAGAAAATCATTATTTCGTCTTTTGGAGAAATGGAACAACTTTTAATAGAATTTCGAAACGGAGAATGTGAAAATAGAGAAATATCAGAATGCAGAAAGCTAAAAATATATAAAACCGAACATAGGATTTTAAAAAATCTGTCGATTCTATGTTTTGTCTTGTTACATTCTGATTCAATCTAACGATTCGCGACTTTGACTTTTCTTACAATCCAACTTTCAACATTTTGATACTCTACGAGATAGACTTTCGCGTTTGTGAAGATTCTATATCATCAACCTTCCATTTTCTCGTACTCATACATTTCAACCCTCGCCTGAAAAGTCTTCACTTCTTCGGCCGGTGTAGGTAGGATGAGAATAATGATGATATTCTTTTTCCTCCCTTCTTCCGCCAAATGCACCCAATTCTTTTTTTTTTTAAAGGCAACGCGACGAATGATCGCATAACTTTTCAGCTTAAAATTGAATATAATTTATCGCGCGGTATTACGAGATCCTCGCAGGTGCGTCAAGACAGAAGTGTTGTCGTGACGGTGATGCAAAATCATGCCGGGTTCCCCGGATGGGCGGGTGGGCGAAGGTATCCCGCAGCGAATCCCATCAAACTTTGGCAATGTGTTGGTAGGAGGAAGGAGGGCGGAGGAAGAGGCGGAGGTGGGGGCAGTTCTCCCGCCGAGGACCGAAAATTTTCAGAAACAAGAATAAATACCGGGCTCGCCGAGGCCCGCGGGGGCGGCGGTGGAAAAATGAGAAAACCGGGCATTTCTACTCCCAGGGGAAATAACATGACGCGCGACTCCGCCCTGTAATACGTTGTAAAGGCCGACTTTACTGGAATGATTCGCAAACATAGAACAAACCAAGTCTTCCACTTCTCTCACTCTCGCTTTTATACCTATACAGAAGGCATTCCACCCCAAACCGATCTACGTATGACCCTCGCGTTCGGTGATTTCTTTTTCCTTTTTTATTTCCAACCATGGTGTAGAATGTACGAAGAAAACGTCTTTTACCGAGTTGTAGATTTTTTCGACTACGGGTTTGATTTTCACTACTTGAAAAAAAAAAAAAAAAAAAATATTTATTCATCGTCTTCAAGAAATTTTTCAAAAAACGTCTCTTATGATTAAATATCGCATCAATGATACTGTATGTTTGAATATCATCCTATCTTTAGAACTCTTTCCTGTTTTTATAGAACGCGCTCTCTAAATTTTATTTTCAGAGACGTGTCAACCTCCGCTTTCTAAGAAAACACCTGCTTCCGGTTTATATATATAAATATATATAATCAGGCATTTTGTGAACGTGATTGTATAAATGTGTTTCAGGATTATCTTTTCATTTTTTTTATTTCCACATTTATTCTCGATTCATGACATCTGAAAATGAAAATTGTTTAACAACTTGCTCCGGCGTCTTATAACGCGAGAATGAATTCCGGTTTCAGCAAATCAATTCATTTGATCAGGAAAATAAACATTAAACATTACACGAAACGTTCATGTGTTTGCACTGTTTCACAGATGAAGTTTTTTTTTTTTCTGAACCACATATATAATATAGGATTTATCGTATCTCTGATTATCCTTCCAGTATGTACTGAAAATATTATTGTGATAATAAATATCCCACCGTATTTTGTATTCTTGTAATAAATGCACGAATTTCTGGTCCAAACTTATATTCACAAAATGCATTAAAATAATCGAGTTTGCAATATCTTTTATCTAATTGCGATACGGCATCTAGAGGGATCAATATCATTCATTGACTAACAGTTCTGAATGTTATCGAAGGTTTTCTATTTCGTCTCTGGAATATAATAAACGAATTAATGAAACGGCAATACAAATTAATCAAAGTAGTACGGTTATAATCCAAATAATTTCAATATTAATGAATTTTCATTATATACCTGATACATTAAATATTATTTGTGAATTTTCAAAAGTTTTCGACGATTGACGTTTTCAACATCTCAGAGAAATATAGTAAAATTTCAAGCAAGGGAATTTATACCAAAATCACCTCTGAAGTCGATGGTTATTGATAACTTGGGCGAACATGATTATTGTCATCTCTGTGGAAGGCTTTACTATCGATTATTATACTGACGGTTCGCAAAAAATTACTGATATATTCTAACCACGTCAATTTGTGTTTTTCCACGTATCCACGTTCCTGTCAAATAAATAAGTCGTAGACATAATAGTAAATAAATTCATACAGATAAAAAATCAAACGCTTTTAATCAGATCACTGGCAGAAAAAAATAAACGTGTCTTAAAGAATGTATACATATCAATACACCACGATATAATAATTTATGTGCCAAGAACTAACCGAAATACCTTTGTCATTGTTGAAAACTCAAGTTAAAAAAATCACGATTCAAATGAAAATGATTCAAAATCTGAAGAAACACGTGCGAAGAATGATACAGAATTTATTAAGCCTAAAACGCGCAAATCCAAAAAATAAGTGGACTAGATAAACCTAGCGAAAAAAACAATCCGAAGATGAAAGCTATTCTGACCCAGACAACAATCTATCGTCAAAGAACGTATCGTAATCTCATTATCTTCAAAAGTTGAAATTTATTTTGAAATCACCCGAATGACTCCAGAAATGCGAAAAAAGTGATGCATGATTCTAACGCTACAACCTGTCACGAAAAACTCTGATCGAAGAAATACTATCTATCCTTTTAGCCTTGACTTGATACTCTCCTAGATTAACCTGGTAAAAATTACTCAACTCTTGTCCACTCCGTGACGCGATGTAGTAAAAGAGTTCAAAAAGAGTGAAAACTAGCGCTAAATACGATTTTAGGAGAATAACGTATGCAACCCTCAAGTCGGTGATTAACATCCAATTTTTTCTATGAAAATTATACAAGTCAATATCGAATGAACGTGAGAAATAGATTCTCAGAAGTAAACGTTAAGAGTGGTTCTGACCCCTAGCACGGTAGAATGGGTGCTTTAAAAAAAAATAAATAAACGCCAGTAACGTTATTGGACGCCTTACGACAAATCCCAAAGTGAATAAAAAATCGTCCATTGCTTGTTAATACCGGGCACGAGGCCATAGATTAATTTCTCGATTAACAGTGGAGTATCGGAGGGTGTAGGTGGCCATTGGAGGTTACAAATGCGAGATGTTAAATCAAAAGGTAAATACGATTAATCGAGGCTTATAACCGCCCTTAGCGTCTCGAAATTGGACCGTCGTTTCCGGAATGGTTAACGCGTAGGAGCGTCGAGCGGATAGATAATCAAGGGTTGACTGCCGTAGGTGAGCAAGGCATGTTAACCAATCAATCCTGGACGCGGGAAGGTGGTGGACACCCACACACGCGGTACGTCAACGACGGGGTTGCACGGGGGTCGTTGCCGGGTGGCTCTCGGCAATTACCTAGACCCAGTTGCTGCCCGCAGTCCCTCGAGCGTAATCACCAACACGTGCTGCTATTAGGCCTGGACGTGATCGATGTATCGGACCATGAGACCACCGGACAGCAGCTCGCGCCGGATGCCACCCGTGGTTATAACCGGCCAAGATTTCCCTCCGAAACTTCAACGTGGACGATCTCGTCGCACGAGCTGCACCTGAAATCATTTCTGACCTGACTTTACAAGGGGATCGCTCTACTCGTGGTCAAACTTTTCCTACCCCATTTCCTTTCACCGTGCTCCACCTCGTTTCCTATCGTTTTCTCTGTTCCTTACCCAACCAATCCGCGAAAAAAACGGAGAAACAACCGTTGCGGGTCGGCCGAAAAGCTTTTCACCAGCGCTGCTCGCTTGTTTGCTTCGAATTTTTACATACGTATTTCGTTTTGTATGGTACCTGACCTGACCCAACCCGACATTACCTAACCTAACGTAACCTAATATTACGTAATCTAACGTAACCTAACTTGTGTCAATTTCAGTCAAATCGGTCAATGAGCTTAGGTTTCGTTTGGTATCGTGTACGCGAAAATTCGACACGCACACGTTGTACTGCGGACAAAAATCCGTCGCTGAAAGTGTTTGAAAATGATACGACAGGTGACGGATATGTTTTCAACGCTTGGTTTTAGAATTTTCTTTCCGATTCCATGTTTTTCGCTAAAGCAGACGTGTAAACATTGATAAAACGTCGTGCCTAAAGGGAAATGATTTGATTGACTGGCAATTCGCAGATAAGGTAAGTGTACCGGTCGTTGACTCGTTATTTGAGCCAATTATCGAACCTTATATTTTCAGAAATCATAAATTGACATCACAGATTGGGAATTTCTCGATGATTAAAACCAATTCCTTGAGTATTGGATACTAAAAAATTTATTTTGGGGTAATTTGAAGACCAAGGATCAAACAGATATTACTGAAAAAAGTCAATAACTGGGGCGCTAATTTCATATCAACGATTCCAAATTCGGGACCACTTAGTACCCGAGTGAACGTATTTTTGTTTCTTATTTATTGCAGAGTAGGTAACAGAGCTAATAAAAGAGAGACAAGGATACAGCTCTCAGCTTGTGCAGTACAGCTGACATACATAATAATAACGCGCTCGTCTTCCAGAGTGGGCCTATAATTCCTTACTCGGTAGGTATAGCAGGTATACTTTACACGATGCGGTAAAAGTTAACTGAGGAAGTTTTACCAACCACTCGTAAACGCAGCGATTTATGTAATAGCCGTAACGGCCAGGCATGAGAACTTTTCCCTGATAACGTCAGGGAATCTCGTCGCGTAAAGGAAAAACAGAATAAAAATAAAAGGGAACAAGAGTTAAAAAAAAAAAAAAAAAGAAAAGAAAACGAGAGGGAAAAAATCCAAACCTAATCCATCTTCGCGGAACCGAATCACTGACATCCTTCGCCGCCTGCAAGCATGACTCGAAGGAAAGCTTCTTTCGCTTTTGACTGAAGAAGGCTGCTTCGCCAAAATCCAATACTTTCTAATAGTTCTATTACGAGATAGTCGCGCGTTGTGTATAATTATGAAATTGTTATATTCCCAAGGTGAAAATGAGCTTTCAAAAATACGAGAATTTGAAATACTGAAATTATGAAAAAAAAAGCTCAGACATCGACGACTCGATTGGAATCGTTTCAAAATCGTCGAATAATTTAGTATATTAATTCAATTTCACTCTACAATGGTTAATTTCATTCACAGCACTATTTTCTACAAAATAACGAAAATGAATTCACTCATTGTTCAGCAATCAATTTAACATTGGAATTTATTAATAAAATAAAACGAAAGTTGAAAAAAAATGTTTCAATTTTGCAGAAAAGGCCCGAGGCGCGTGATTATTTCGGAACTCGTACGGGTTTGATTCGCTTTGCTGACAATTTAAAGCACCTCAACATATTTCTCTGAATTCTCAAAATTATACCTGTGAATTTTTAGTTGTGACACAGACACGGCGGCAGCAGTGCGGAGAGCAATGGGACGTCCTTCATGTCCGTTGCCCCATATTCTAACTCTCGAGAGATTGCAGTGGCTGGTCCAGTAGTTAATTCGCCAACCTCGAAGAACCGCAATTGAGTGTGTGCTTTCGCTTCTATACCGAAGCGGTTCTTTCAGCTTGGCGATAAAGTCTGCAGCGTCGTCCGGAACTTTTTTTTCCCTTCCAGTTTTTTCCTTTTTTTTGTACTTCGTTTCTTTAGCTCTCTTTTTCACTTCCGTCCTGCATGCTTTAAGCTCTGCTGCGGGGAACTCGAGTAAGTGGTATTTATTGGATCAGTTTATGACCGGATATTCGGTGCATCTGGTCTCTCGCCTCGGAAAACACGAAGCGTTCACATCGCGATCAGTTTAAGTACCCGATGCTGGTTTTGCATAGCGATGATTCACGGTCTTCAGAGTCGACATAGATTTCTTTGACTCACAGGTTTTCAAATTGTTTCTTCAATTTCGTAAAATTATTAATAATAAAAACCTTGCGTATAGTTCTTTTCAGTCGTTTATTGGGTTGAACTTTAGTATCCATGGTAAGCAAAAAGGTGCTCTAATGATTTGATAAATTTTACGACAACTTACCCAACAAATTTTTCAGGATATTCGTTAAAAACGATAGATTTGGGTTGTTCGTACAAGTATATTTTAAATTCCCCACCGAATTTACAGGCGATTGTAATTGGTAATTGAATACAATTAGGGAGATCCTTAATTGGTACTTGTGATGAAAAATTTCGTTCCAGCGAAAATGAGAAAGTGATTAAATCTACCAATTGGTTTTGATGAAAAAGCATTTCAGATTATACTTGCCCCGAGAGGTCAATCGCTTGTAAAATCCGGTGTACACCCCTCCGTGAATATTTTCAAACCCTTGAAATCTCTTGAAATCTATGAAATCGTTTAAAAATTTTTTAAAATCCTTTAAAGACATTTGAAATTTTATGAAATCTATGAAATCTTCAAAACTGATTTAAAATCCTTTGAAATCCTAGCATTCGTGTGAAATCTCTTGAAGTCATTTGAAGTATTGAAATTTACGAATCAGGTGTACCTACATCAAAATTGACGAGTAATCAACGTTTCGGCTCACCCTTGATACTGAAAATTCTGACTGACAATTAGAAAATTTCCGTAAAAACGGGAGGCAACGTGTCCGTGTCTCGGATTTCCATCACAGCGGGAACCGCATTTCCACTAAGCGAAACTGGGGGCATTGTTTCTGGGAAGGAAGCCGACGGCAGGAGAAGCATTGGCGTATAACGTACCTAACGCGTTTCCGCGGCTAAGCAGAAGATATTGCTCGGATTATACGGTGGGATTATAGAAACAGGGTCACTGTGTGCAAGGGTATAGTTATACCGGTACGTACCTACGTGTATTAAGGCAGTAGCCGGGAGTCGTGATGCCGGAAAATTTACATCGACGTATCCCTGCACGAGTGTAGACGATGCCTAAGAACACGCGCACTGGTTAAAGCCTAAATGAAACGCGTCGAGGTGCGGAGTATACAACATACAATGTATAATACACCTGGCGTAGAAGCAGAAAAGTTTAATTAGCCCGTTGGTTCAGCATCGATCCGGGCTACCTGAACTACTCGTTGGGGAGGAAAGTTTAAGGAAAATCGTCGAGCCTCAACGCTTCGCACAATCCCATTATTGGTTTTCAATCCGAATTCCGCGTTGGAATTATACATGAAAGGCCCTGCAGACGCCTTGTAATGCTCTTTAAGAGTGTTCGTTACTCGGTTCCTCGAACCGTTGTCGTAGAATTGTCAGGCAGAATTGTCTCGTCGTCAAAACGATTGTTGTGTACCTTGTTACCTGAGGGCTATCGAACCGAGAACCGATGAAATGGGTAAAAAATGTCTTGAGATCAAACGGGGACGTTGAGTCGGAGCTTCACCGAGGGACGGAAACTGAGAGACAAACAGAGACCGAGGGACGGTCGGGAATTTATTTGTCAAAAACAAAAAAAAAAATAAAATAAAACTCCTCGAACAACTCGAGAGGCTCTTCTGTTCCAGCACCAACTGATATCTTTTATTCGACAAATTCAACAAGGAATATTTTAACGGGTGTAACAAACGGCTGTAGGAATCGACTAAATTTTTTTAACGAGTTTGAGATAAAAACAGCTACTATAACGTCCACTCGTCACAAAGTGATTTGGTTTACTTAAACCCGCATGCAAGTATCGGTAAGAACACATTTGACCTCAACGAGGTATGAGGTGAATTATTAGGAGCGAAGGGACGTGAAAAACGAAAAGAGGAGAGGAGAATTGAAGGTAAAAAAGTAGGAACTCCAACTTTTTCTCCAAAGGTGAAGATGAGCAGACTTTTCTTGCCCACCTTCGCCTGCCCCAACCTTTCTACAAACTCTTGACCTGCACAGGAGGGTCTGGTTAAAGTTGTTCGCCGATAAAGCACAAAGGCAAAACCCTGGCGCGATCCTTTCATACGACGCGCTGACACGCAACGCCGGGGAAATTTTTATCGCATATTATAACAAGCGGGAAAAATTGTTGCTCGTTTAAGAGCTCCTGGAACAAGGGACCGTTCGAATAGGAACTGAAAAAATGAAAAGAAACAGTTACAAAAAAACTTCTATTCTAATCATATTTCAGTTCTACGCAAAATAAGTAAACTCGATGCAAGTATCGACAGTCATATTTTCCAATTGCTCGAATTTCAATCCAACAACAAGTGTTGTGAGGAGAAATATCGGAATTAAAATGACATGACTCTCATTACGACACTGCGCCGAATGATTTTCCTTTCTTTTTCACTCCTCAAAAAGAATAATTCAAAGAGCAGCTGAAGAGTCGCGAAGAAATGAGAGACTCCAAGGTTGACCGGGATATTTAGTCTCGCGGCATTTCCGCTCCGTAAAGCCAAAGTTAAACTGCAACAACAAGCGCTGGATTTCTGGGCTTTCATTTGCGGAACTCGTTGGGTCGTTTTCTGTACTCTGTGAAAAAAAGCTCTCAGGGCGGTTTTCTTTTCTACTTATTTCGTCTTTTCTTTTTACGTTCGATGTTCATCTTTTCACAGTTGTTTTTACTCGAATTTTTTTTTTTTCGTTTTTCATTCCTTCCTCGCAGTAAACGAACGACGAAATTCCACGGAACGTAGTCGGCACAATCGTACAGATGGATCCTGGGAGCGACCAGTGTTTTCGAGTAGGATGATACGATGCACTTTAGAAAGAAATTCACCGACGGCTAACAAGAAGCAATGAACCAGATATGCAAAACTAGTTAGAACGTCTCATTTACCCCGAGCTGCTCGCCTTTTCTTTTCGTAGAATTGTAGAGCGAGGGAAATAAAAGAAATGCGAAGCGGAAGAAACTGCGGGAGTTGTTATTTTCGTATCAGGTGGATACTTTTTTCTTTGCTTCCACCATTTTCTCGCCTCTTGATGAGATTTTACTCATTTCCACTTCCTCCGATTCATCGTGGCTGGTAAATGACCTGGAGATAACCAATTTTCACTTATGAATTTCCTGTAATTTTGGTTATTGACAGTTATGTGGAAATTCGTAGTATATGTCAAATGTTTTGCTTCACTCGATTTATTACTATAATGATTTTTTTTCCTTGTAGACCCCATAGACCCCATAGACCCCAATTAATTTTTAGACCACGTTGATACAATAGGAGAAAAACCTGATCCAAAACCAGATTTTCAAGGTGGTTAAAATCTATTTTGATGTACATAATCGTAGTTTTTTTTCTCAAATCTCGGTCCAGCATGTTGTATCGATTCACTTTGAACTTAGAAAGCCTCAGATTCACAATTCTGTTTTGTTAAGAATCATATAATTTGTTCAATTTTCTGAACCGATACACTCAAATCAGTGAGATCAGATTTTTAATTCTGGTCAAATAGGTGAATCGCTTTCCTTCTGTCTATCAAAAATTATTTGTTAACTCAATTATTCACATCAGTCAATTCTAGAGTAACAGAATTCTTCTGATCCTTTGTCAAAATGTTTTCTTGCAACCAAAAAGGGTTTTGCAGCATCAAAAATTAATAAGTTCTGCATATTTGAGACAAATAACCTTTGGGAGAGCCATAAATCTGTCGACAGAGAAAAAAGAATAACGAATAGATTACGTTGTGAATATATCGCATAATATCAAGCGTCGATGAAATTAAACGTGTTGAAAATGACAAGCTTATTCAGAATTGCGTTCTTCGAATCCAACACATTTGCAGAATGTTTTTATTTCATTTTATTGCGTTTGATCACAAAATATGACAAACTCTTTAATGATCGATGCTTTTCCGAATTGTTTGGACGAATTGATTCCTTTCCGAATCACTCGAAATGCTTTTAAAAGTTGATTTCTATCGGTATTTTTGCCAAGTTTTAATTATATTTTCCAGAATAAAAGTCTACCAGACGAAATCACACATCACAGGATCCTTATTTTGGGTAAAGGTGTTCAGCCCAGAGGTTTGAGTATAATTCATGATCCACGATTCAGAGGCCTGTTACTCTGCCGGTACAAGCGAAATTGTCGAGCTTTGAATTTTTTTCCATGTGCCTTGTGTCGAACGTGTTCAATTGTAATCTAAGCGAAAAAAAGTCTACTCGACGCAATCACACATCACAGGACCTTCGTTGTGGGTAAAGTATTCAGCCCAGGAGTTTGAGCATAATTCGTGATCCAGTGTGCCGATACTCTGCCGGTACAAGTGAAATCCTCGTATTTTTCACGATCCACGCGCTGTGTCGAACGTTCTCGAGGCGTTGTAGGGGGTCGGTACCTTTCCGCGATCAGCTCTGTCAACGAAATTCGCGATAACACGTCGCCGATCGTGATCCCATCTCCAAGGAAGCGTGGGGGAAAAGGGGGACGTCTAATGTCAAAGGTCTACCTACTCCTGTCTCTGCCCGCGTCCTTTGAACAGTGAATTGATGGCTCAACCCTCGGGTCGCGATCGAATGGAATAAAAGTCGATCAACGTTTTGACATTTTTGCTGAAGGCGACAGCACTTACCCGATGAAGTTTACCCGCTCCGCCCCCTACGAGCATGATTTCAGGCACACACGGGCGATAGGTGGAATTCGACGATTCAACGCCAGGAATCCGGAGATTCCAGAGCCCGAGGCCCTTCGCGTTTTTCCTCCCCATCCCCGTTCTTCTCGCCCTTTTCTTTTCCTCTTTTCCTCTTTTCCTCTTTTCCTCTATTCGCACACGTGCGCCGCTCTGCGGGTTTCGACCTTTTCTAATGTAATCGCATCGCTCGTCTCCGAGCAAACTGCAGGGGTGATGTCCATCCGAGTCACTTTCTCGATACTTTTCTGATACCTTGCCGCCGCGGCCGTTGACGGAAGTATAACGAGTTTACAAGCAATCTTTCCAGAAACATCTATGTGTAAAGACACACGCACGCGAAAACACGTACATATACATATGTAGTAAACAGCGTCAAACTTTCACCACTCCTGGTGGAAAGAGAAAAATGGAATCAAAGTCGAAGAGTAAAGAGAAAGATATGAATCTCGAACAAGACGCCAGACATCAACGTATGAAAATACTCCCAGCCACGATTTTGGCGCAGTCGACAATAACAATCGGCAAATACGAGGCGCCATTACTACCCTTGAAATTCGTTGTAATTTCTTTGGGGGTGCGAAAGTGACAGGATAACGAGATGCGGGAGGAAAAAAATACAGCCAAATTTTATCTCAGATCAAACGTAAGGTACGGGCGGTACAATGCCCTGGCATTTCGCATACACACGTGTGCGTGATATAACAGGGGTGGCAAAGAAGACGTAGGTAGAATGGTAGGCGAGACGTGTCAGGTATTCCAACTCGGCTGAACAAACCACTGCGGTAGGTACACGCTTCGAAGACTTTTGTTATACCTTTTAGGGAAAAGTATGTCACTACGCGCTCTGCCAACTGCGGTGAACATTTTTCTGTACCTCGGAATGTGTTCCGAATGTTTCAACGACATCATTTTTTTCAACGTTATTAGTTTTTTCAGCTTGTCAAAACCGTAAAGGTTCATGGTCCAGCTTTCTTTGTCATGAAAAATTGACTCGAGGTGACTTACACAACTTACGAATTTCCAACCACTCGTATCAAGACGATGCTTGTAAAATTTGACGAAAACTATTGCACTGAGAAAAAGTTCTGTATTTTAATTCAGTAAAACAGGTATCGTTAAAAAAACTGTTTGAATATTGTTGGAATTAGGAAAAACGAGGTACGCCTAAACATTTTGCGCTATTGTCGATCCTTTTTTTTACTCTACTTTTTTTTGGTTAAACAATGCTTTAACGTCAATTTATCGTTGCGCAAGCGTTAAATTTTCTCAACAGTTGCAAGAAAATCTAGTAACGGTGATCGTAATGAGAAAGAACAGCAACGGATACTAAACTTTCCGGTAACAGCTAGAGAAACTAATTTTCATTTTCTATCTAGAACTATATTTTTCGATTCTGGTAAAAAATGAAAACAGTTAAGAACTGAGTGGTAACCAGAACTAAAAATTTCTCTCAGCGTGACTTGTTTCATTTGGTACAACCGTCACGGTGTTGCGTTGTAGAAATTTTTACGCAGAATCGAAGTGTCCATCATTTTCGTATATTTGAAAAATGGATGGCGAGGGTTGGAGGGAAAAAAAGAAAGAAAGAAGTTGACAACATAGTCGAAGAAGTATCGAGTATCGTTCCGAAGGCTCGCGATCAGTTGTCCATATACCTACCGAGTATTTGCTAACGTTTTTACCCATACATATGTTATCATATACATACATATATATATACAGCTCATATTCAAACCGCGCGTCACGTGCGTCTGTCGATCCCCCGCGGGGATTTTCAAAGTTCGATATTATTGGCACAACAACAGGTAAGCCCTGCCTATCTTCAAACGCGAGGCGTACTTCTTTGCTCGTTTTTTTCTTCATCCCGAGCGTTTCCCCTCCCCCTTGAGTCCGTTTTCCTCATTTTCCAACCCCCGTATCTCCGACTCCTTCGATTTGCCCCTGCAGCCTCACGAATCCTCGGAGAATTCAACTGACCACGTAACGGTTCTCAGCAGGAGCAAAAGATTCGTCAGCATCTCTTTGACCGCGTTTTTTCTCTCCTTTTTTTTTTTTTTTTTTTATTCCTGCCTCGATCCTGGCTTACTTTTTTCTTCAGTTTCACAGTCAATCGTTTGAACCTCTCGCCAAATTGATAAATTATCTCGTTGCAAAGGTGAGGGTGACTGGCGGGCTAAGGGGAGGGGGGGGGGTTTCGAATCTTTCCAAGCAATTCGCGAACGCCGGAGCGAATTGTGGAAACTTACGACCCCGAGAAGGCTTAGCTTAACCCCCAGGTTAGAAAATTTATCCCCCGAAAGAGAACGAGAGAGAGGGAGAGAGAGAGAGTACCGGGCGCACAACCTTCCTTGGAGATTGAGAACTAAACCCTAAGTGATACTTCACGAAGCTCTGTGCTTCTGTAA
The DNA here is from genome assembly GCF_021155785.1 of Neodiprion fabricii. Taxonomy (NCBI): domain Eukaryota; kingdom Metazoa; phylum Arthropoda; class Insecta; order Hymenoptera; family Diprionidae; genus Neodiprion; species Neodiprion fabricii. The sequence continues at coordinate 23,745,390 of NC_060243.1, forward strand.
GTAATTTGTGTGGGAGCGACCGAGTGTCTTTTCCTTTTTCCTCCGCCCCTTTTTCGCACTCAACCGTTTCTCCATCTTTCTTTCTCTCTTGGTACTCTCTCCTCTCGGGGATAACTTACAGGCGTCATTAAACACTCCGGTAGTCCAGGTTTCCAGGGCTTAACACCTGAAAATCTTCCCTAGTGTAGCTAAAAGCAAAGTTATTCCCTTATTTTCACTTTTTTTCTTTCAACTAAAACCTTTTATTCGTATTTTCGTCAAACGACCGAGCGATTCAGACTGAAAATCGAATCCGAAAAAAGCCCGATCCGGCATCGCTTGTATCTCCATATCCTTATTATGCTTAGCACATTTCCACAATGTGAATTTTCTACCAGCATCCTGCATCCTGCATAAAAAAAACTTGTCCAAACGCCGTGAGATTAAACGGAGGTTGTATAAGAATCCTTGTCGATATCTATACGGATACGTCCACTATGCTAGGGGTCCCAGATGTTTTCTCGAGATCACCTCCATAAAAACTCTCGCATCCTTCGCGATAAAGTGTAAATGGAAATTGCGCCGTACTGCCAAGACATTATTTCCACTGTCCATTTTATAATGTATGTATACCCGATCCTTTACCTATTACCAGACATCCAATATCGCTCTCGTGAAATCGTTTCTTCAATTATGCTAGAAAAATTTTGCGTTGAATTTCATCGTAATTGCATTTTTTAACCCTAATAATTACTATCCCTTTACAAAGTTTTTTTTTTTTTCGAAACAACTTGGAAATAATCTGAATTTTGCACACTTATAAAATTCAACGGTCCGATTTTGAAAATCTCTGATTTTCAAAGTTTTTACATAATTTACGTTATAAGATTTAGGAAGGTGTCGAACGATTTGTTTTAAAACGATTTCACGAGGTTTTAAAAGCAAAGCTATCTCGATGATTTCCTCGAACATTCTGAAAATTTCATGCGATTTTACTCAAAGGGCTTCAATTGATTCAAAAAGTTTCAGCGATTCTGAATCAGTTCAAAAGATTTTGCTCACTGATATAAACCACGCAGTTCGACGGAGGAGATTGAACCGATACATTCAATCTTATATTATACATACAATCTTTCAGGCTCGGTGCGAGCGCAAAGTGTTTATTCGTTTATTTGTAATTCAACGATTCAAAATAAATAATATCAAAGTATACAACGCGTGTAAAACACTTTCGTAAAAACAATTTATCGAATAATGGCTTCTAATCTTTGGTGTCCAACGATTTAAAGTCCAGAGACCGTTCCTTGAAAGGTATTTTAAACTTTGATTCTTCGAATAATTACAACTAACAAGCAGCCTATAAATTTCACTCTAAAATTGGGACTATAAAATTGGTGAAAGTTACGAGGAAACGTCGATATTGCGACACGTGTTTTCGGGAATCAATCCAGCATCCCGAATGTCTCACATTTCGGTCCTGAGCTAACAAAATAAATGACGTCACAGCTTCCTGCCGTGCCTGATGTTCGTAATTCTCTCCGCTCCGCTATTATTCCACATCGATCAGTCGCGCCGTCTCAATAAAATTTATTGGACAAATCATTAGGTTCAAGCAAGACTTCATTAACAGACTGTTAACGATAAAAATTACGAACACATCAATACAGCAATAAACGGCTGTGTACCCATAAAATTTAATACAGTTTGAATATCGTCATCAACAGTGATGGTAACATGAACCTGGTAATGGGCATTTTGTGATTAACGATATGACATGTAACTGGTAGCTTATCAAAAGGGTAAGAAATATTTCTGTTTTGAATAATGTCAACGATGACATCATTAACGTAACAATACGAATACTAATAAAAAAGAATTATAGGTGAAATGCGTTTTGTCTAGACATTATGTAGAATGTATCTTGTTTCAGGATGACAAAAACTTTGTACTTATTAACCCTTTGAGTCACAGTGGTAGTTAGTAATACATACCACCGATTTTATATCCATTTTTGGTATATTTGGAGAAATTTGAAAACATATTTCTTTGCTACTTTACTAATAGGTTTTGAATACTCGAGAGTAATAATTGCGATATAATGTGAATTGTTATTGTTAAAAATAAATTGTGTGAAAAAAATCGTGAGAATTGAACGATTGATTCATTTCCGAGAAAGTTACTCGTCCACAAATATACATGTTTCGCATAATATATCTGTTTTTGGGGTCGCCGAATGCCAATCTGAAATCGGATTTTAAATATTCTGAAAGAGTCGATCTAATGTGGTGGACGAAAATTTCGAAATTCGATCGAATCCAGAGAAAAAAACTCTGTACAGGAGTTTTTAGTGTCACTGATTACGAATCTGAAATAAAATTTTGAAAATTCAATACGGCGAATCCAACCAGTGACCCCGAAAACCCCTGAATACAGTTTTCCGACCGTATTCGACCAAATTCAATCAAATCTACGATTTTAAATTTTCAAAATGTGGCACCAGATTTTTAATCAGCGGCCCTAAAAATCATAAAATACTATCTTGTTATGAAAGTTGATTCCACGCAATAACGTGTGACTCAAAGAGTTGAATACGAATTATGTTAAGATTCGAAAATGTTTTACTAAAAAACGTGGAGAATATCACATTGACCAGGAACTACTCAGTGAACTGAATACGATGAAAGTTCATCGCCTTTACAAGGTAGCTGGAACATCTTTGTTTCCGAGAGTATCGCTTTTAGTATTTCAATGGTTGCACAAATGATCAGACTTGAAACAGCTGAAAAGAGAGTAAAAAAAGTTTCACTCCCGTTTCATAGTTTGCAGACTTTTTGCAATTACGCTCAAGTTCTCCTCGCTCTTCGCTCAGATATCAAGAACTTATATTTGACAATGATAACGATAACGGTTGCCTGTAATTTCAGGTCTCACATCGTTGGCGAGAAGAGCTCCGCTGGTTAGGATAAGCCGCATCATTTGCAGATGACTCGATCTCGTCTATCTGCGTATCTTCCTGCTCTCTTGAACACGGTGTGTGTAACATACCGGTTGTTGAGGCACTATAGACGTCCTCGAGACGTACTTATTCACACCCTTCTCAAGGGTGAGTCGAGGCCTCGTCCTCCTCTGCCCTTCAATGTCTCCGCGTGCCCAAGTCCTCCGTATCTGAGGATGCATACGCGATATTTTAATTTCGGAGGACCTGTTTCGCGAAAAATAACTCAGTTTTTTATACATTGAGAAAAATTTCATTTGTTACAGTAACTGGAAAAATTCAGTAAAACAGGTATCGTTAGAAAAACTGTTTGAATAATGTTGGAATTGGGAAAAACGAGGTACGCCTAACCATTTTGCGCTATCGTCGATCCTTTTTTGGTTATTGCAACGGAAAATCAGTTTCTGAGGTTTACTCTACTTTTTTAGTTAAACAAGGCTTTAACGTCAATTTACTGTTGCACGAGCATTAAATTTTCTCAACAGTTGCAAGAAAAAATAGCAACAGTGATCGTAACGAGAAAGAATAGCAACGGATACCAGACTTTCCGGTAATAGCTAGAAAACTAATTTTCATTTTCTACCTAGAACTACACTTTTTCGATTGTGGCAAAAAATGAAAATAGTTGAGGACTGAGCGGTAAACGGAACTAAAAATTTCTGGACTATAACTGGTTAAATATTGTTTGAATCAAGAGAAAATGTGGTCAAAGTATATGTTTAGTGTCAATGCAATATTATCTTGTTATCGAGACAGTGAATTTATTTCTTCAGTCAACCACTTACTTCTAGTTTAATCGGCCTTCAAAATAAATCTATTGTTTTCACCAACATCAAAGTAACGCAATAGTTGGAATTAATAAAGCTCAAGTGGCCGTAATCTAAAACAGCACTACCATATCCTAGATCTTCTAGTTAAGCTCACAAAACGAATTTTTTGTTTTCACAAAAAATAGTAATAATCCGGGAAACTATAGCAACCAGAAATAAAAATTTATTTTTGTGTGGTCACGTGAATTATGGAGAGGTAGGTTTATAGATCCAGGATTAGTAAAAGCTCCTCTCGAATTGAAATTTTACTTTTATCCGGTTTAAAAAAATCGTCTGTTCAACTCTTGCGATTTGTTTACGCAGAGTTTTCGTTATTTCTTTTTTTTCTCATCTTTATCCGGGTTTATCGGTGACCCAGAATTTGTTAATTTAATTACCACTCACTAATGCTTCGAGGATCGAAATTTACTCGTTGAGAATATCGCGGGCTCGATCCAAGAGGGGTTTCGCTTCTTCAGCGCCTTTCAATCGCATTTTGAATGTACATAAATATGAAATCTATTCAAATCGTTCAAGTAAACCCAGACTCTGCTGTTTGTATTCCATTGAGTGACTTATAATTGACCACGATATGAAAATCAATTGCCGACCTGATAACACTCCGTTTTTATTTTCGTACACGCCAATTTATTTCTATTCGAGCTGGCGAGCTGTTTCAAAAGAATATTTAACGATAAATCAAGGTAACCCGTGGTATTCGTGTGCTTTCACAAACGTCAAGAAGTGGGACACGTATATAAAATTGGTTCGTTCATTCGATTGACATGGTAATAAAGTGCTGAATTTGTTGATGGAAAAGCTCGTCAATCCATATCCGAATGGAAAACTTGAAAAATTAATTTCTCAAGAACGTGTGCAAAAAGCTATTCGATATCACGTCATGAATACCAACGCAGGTTCGATAAATCGGAAAAGAATTAAACAGTCGACGCAGTAAACACGGGTGTAAAAAGTAGAAAATATCGCGAAATCTAATCTTTTATTTTTCGATCACTAATTCTTCGAAAAATAAGTTTTTAATCCGGCAAAGAAATAAACAATTTCACTACCAACATCGTTCATCGTAATTGTTTTTTTCCAAAACAGCTATTTTCCAGTAATTCACCCCGTAAGTGACGCTTGAGTTTCTCGCAAGCGGCAGACCAGACATTCGGTTCCTATATAACATTTCCACGGCGCCACTGATATCGTGTAGTATGAAAGGAGAGACGTTTAGCACTCCCCTAGACAAGGATGGAACACATATAACTGGTAAGGCACTGCCACCAAGGTGGCTCTTACCACATTTTTTTTTTCCAATCTCCCAATTATCACGACCGTTGTAACTAGTTCTCGGCACAGAAAAGGTGGTAACTAAGTCTATTCCAGCCATCCGGTAATATTGGAAGACAAACAGCAGTCAACGTATGTGAAACTAAAATCGAAATAAATAGAACATTGTTATTTACGTACAAAAATGGAATCTCCGCATTGAAACGAAGAATTCCGATTATGGATTCAAGGCACAAAAGCTCGGGTTGTACGTATCCCAAATATGAAATTTTACACGGAGGTTCCAGTCAGAAAACAGTGTGTCTGAATCACGGAACGAAGCTTAAATATGGTACCAAGTACTTTTACTCAAAAAAAAAAAAAAAAAAAAAAAAACTGCAATCGAATCAGAAATATTCTACCTCAATTTACGGACAAATCATGTATTTTCCAATGAATCATTAAGCTTCGTTTATAAAAGTTGTACCATTGTAAACACATTTTTGACTAGAGTTGAAATACATCTTTTTTTTCGTAAAATTACCTGATCAATATAACGTCAGCTTAAATCAGGAATTTTTTCAAATCTTGCAAAGGTTTCATATATTTTAAATACTGGTTTCTACATTTCTTATGAATGTATAGTTATTTGTTGGTGCTATATGGTTTTTTTTTCATCCATTCCACCTTCATTGTAGAATTTCTGTATATTGTAAAGCTGAATAACAATTCTTTAAGAATTGAAATATAATGTTCTATACTCGTACATGAATCTTCGGGTGAAATGATTTCTTGTAATATATTTTACATGTACGATTTGTATGAACTTTTCTATCGTTGGGTTTCAGCATTCTCGAATAAAGAATGTAATTTGTGCCTGATAAGTGAATAATGTATTCTCAGTGAAAGGATTATCAAGCTTCAGGCTTTTTCGGACCATGGACCCAAGTTTTTGTTAAAAATGAGAATCTGAGACGGTAGACAGCATCAGAATAGAATGAATTGCTTCTCATTTTTACAAAAGCCATGTATTACAGATATATGACTGTAAATTAAGTTGGAATTTAATATGGCAGCTCGAGTTTGCAATAAAAATTCAAACAGTTCAAATTTCCGTGAGAATACATTTTTCAAATTTTTTCGATTTTGGTTAGTCAAATCGGATTCGACATCTCGAATTTCCAAGTTTTTAAGGTGTTCTCACTGTAAGCGGTGCCGAAAATTAGCTAAATAGTGAGAATCAGAAGATGTTTTTTTACGTTCTGTTACGAGATTGAAACGAGTAATAAAAACAAAAACTTAATGACTAAATTATGTCTCGATATGTTGAAGAAGGGTATGAGTAAAAATTTTACTTCTCTTTCATCTTCCGATAAAGAATGGAATAATAGAACTATCGGCAATATGTCGTACCATTCCGATTTTATTACGTTGCGTTGTAGTAAGCATTTCGTTTAAAGATTTCATCGATGTTGAAAATTCCGAAATCATTTCACGATGTATCAGCGAGCCATTCTCTCATTACAACCACCAGCTTAATTCCTGTCATATAAATGAAATCCTTTGGTAGATTAAATCACATAATTCGACTACCAAGGGGTATCTAATAACGCGTCACTCACTCGCCATTATCCAGGAGTATGTGCTCAACACCAGTCCGTTGTTCCAAAGTTCAGGGGATCGCCGATAATTGTAAAGTCATGTTTACCACGCTCGACGTAACTTTGGAGAACACAATTCGATAGGTAGAAGCAATTTTCTCCACCTACGGAAGACATTGCCGGCACGAATCACTTAAAAAAATATAAAACAGCCCAGGGTAGGTTAAGAAAAGACGTAGATGGGTGAAATTGGATCTAGTTTCTCTTCCACCGAAACAAACGAGTTATCCTCGGGTTCGTAGTTGTGAATATTACATGTAATATCAAGAGCTGTGAAGGGCTTGGAAACCGGTTGATAAGTTTTAGAGGAAGGACGATGACATTGGCTCAGTCCAAGGCTGAAGTTAATTACTTTCATCCATGCTTCTAATATTGATGAAAGTAGTCCCTGGCTGGCCATGCCGTGGTGTAATCTCCTTAAGATCGGACGTGCCATTGGATATTCAACCTCTGAGGATAACGGTGCTCTGGTGGTTTTGTTCAGCTCCGGTCCGGCGTACGAGTTGAATTAATGACGATGCAGGCATGTGACGAAAGGACGCCACGGCGATACGAATTACACTGAAAAATGAAGAACGAAACATAGGTAGATGAAATTTTAAACAACGAAGAATATCTTGGCCTCTGATAACTCCTTTCGGAATCAGGGTAAGACGCAGGCATCTGGTAACGATTTTTAAACTCGCTTCGGTGTAAGGTAAACAAAGAGAGAAGAAAAAGGAGTATCGCTAACCCTCGAATCCCGACTCGCTGTGCCCAATTTGTTGAAGAGCCGAGTCTCTCGTCTAATGTGTAGACACAGTCCCAGACTGCAAAGCTACGTACCCTTTTTCCAAATAAGCGGTTCAATTATCGTTGGGGGGTTGGTCGAGCTCATTAGGGATACTAAGGACTCTGCAAACACGGAGCTACAACCAGGCTCTTCTTCCCATTCGCGTTGCGAGGTTGAACACAGGTCGTCCTTCCAGTCTTCCGATCCCTTCGATTCAATAATTTGAAAATCCGGTATATTCCGCCTCGTCTCTTTCATTGCCAACGAAGAATTGGCAAATGGGGAATCGTGCAGCCCTTTAAGGGGCAGTGCAGCCAAACAGGCTAACTATTGGAAAAAATATTTCGGCAAAACTGCTAATCCGATATTATCAATTATTTCACATGTGATTATGTACATCTTAAGGAACGTGTGGAGAAATTTTCATAAAGCAATATTGAAATTATCACTCGTTATTCTTCGTCGCATCATCGGCTGATGTGTGATCGATGGGTTTGCATGATTCCGCAAATATGTTTGATTTGAAACCAACAAAAAAAACATATATGTATATATATTCAGTACCTACATGATATTAACTATGAAGTGACGGACGATTTTGTCAGTACGTTATTTTTCTTTTTGAAACATATATTAATAATAATAACACGCATTATTGCTTTAAGAATTACGAAAAAGTTGAGGAATTTTTACTCGTAACCTAAGACGAAAAAAGAAAATAAGCTTCCTCACTTCACGGATATATTTTTCGTTTAATTTCAGATCGAACAATATCTTTGTGAAATCATGGATACCAACATTGAAAATTTGAATATTTTTTGATGAAAATCTTTACAGACGCTCCTTAAAATGAACATAACAACATGTATGTATAAAAATTAATGGTATTGCGTTAGCAGTTTTTCCGAAATAAAATCCCGAAAATTAGCCTGTTTAGACGCCGATTACAGTAGGATTGGACCTTTTGATTGGAAAAACGACACTGGTTATTAAGATGAAAGCTAGGACACTATAAAGTTACGAACTATCCAAAAGCTTTGGTTTCTATTCTCTATAGACATTTGATTCAGGACTGGTGAATGGTAATAGTTACGAATCGATAGATGACAATGAAGTATTCCATCGATGGATTCAATTGCTCACGATTCAATTGCTTGGCTGTTCAGTTCTTAAAATGCACTGATTATTAGTTACTATGATAAAGGATATTTTGAAAAAGATGGCCACCAATCAAGTGGTTTCCATGTAACGTCACATCTATACCGAAGGTAGTTAATTCCATAGTTTCGGAAATTCGTCAATAATTTTCTTAAAACGGCAAAACTCTTTCCATATACGAGAACAGCTGAACGGACTTTTCAATCTTCTTTTTCAGTTTCGCCATACGAATGCGAATCTTTGTGCAGGGTATACATATAGTTAAACAGGGTCTCGAAATGCCGAGGCCAAAAAATTTTAATGACTCAAGTGGGTCCTCGTGAAATATTGATACACGGAGGGGCGTTTGTCTTCATTAATTGCTTGCAAGCATGCAAACATCGTTAGATATTCAAAGGCGAGCCAGCGTTCGTCTTCCCGAAGCTCTTGCGAAGGTTTGCAAGACGAAAATCCCTGCAGGATCGAAGGCGACTGGAGCCCTTCATTAACCTCATAACGTTGTAATCGGAGCCGAGGTATAATGAGACCCTAAATGGTGATACTTGATAGGTTGATAATTTAGAAGGAGGGGGGGGGGGGGATCGACTCGGTCCCTCTCCAAACGTCAGCGGCTCTCGCTTGAGCGGAAACATCAAAGCAAGGGAATTTTTTCCGCAGGACAGGAGGTTTCCTCTTTTCGTTATTACGGAAAAGAATTCTCCCTTTTCTTCTTCTTCTGCTTCTTTTTCGCGACTCTTTCCTTTCTCTCTTTCGTCCTATTCCTCGACTCTTCGACGATATTTCACACTCGGAACGTGTTCCATGTTTCCCGCACCGGAATGGTAGATCCAATTTACAATTTAACACGCGCCGTTTGCCCGGAGGCAGTCAAGCACCAAACGGCTTTTGAAAACCAAAGAGATTCCTCGGCTGCGCAGTGATATTATACAACGTTGAAACCCTTCTTGAGCTTTTAACGGAGCCAGCGATCAACTGGAAAGGTCTAAGTAACTTAATTTTTTACCCCCAGAATTCACCGTTGCCATGCCAAGAGCCGACGCTTCACGCGGTATGTGCAAATCGACGCTTTACCGGATTCAACTTTGAGGGCAAAGGCTGAAAGCTTTCTGCCAAGGACACGGCTCTGATGCTCACCAGGTTCCGTAACTGGAAATCAGATATTCTGGAAGTCAAATCGAATATTTTTTCACGCTAGTCACCTTAACGGGTTTTCAACGAGTTCCAGAAAAAGCGAAGCACTTCAGGTATACACCGTGTTGGTAAAAGTATCCAAATCACTTCGACTAATCGAGTGGAACTTGAATAGTTTTCGGGTATTTTAATGATTCGAAATTTGTCCTCCTTCGTCCAAGAAATTTTACGAAACTTTATTCAAACTTTCTTTCCTGCCAAAGGAATTAACCGATTTTCCTGATTTGTGATTAGATTTTTGTACCGTCAAGTTGAGATACATACTTTTGAAAATCAATACGATTTCCTGCAATTGAGATTTATTGAAGTTCTTTGCTATACAGTGAGAAATCTTATTTCTCATTTTTCCCTTAGAATTTAGTTCTCTTTTTTTTTTACAACGCTGCTATACTCATTGTCAGAGTAGATAAATAGGTCACCCCGCACTCGTGGTTAAGTGATTTTTACACTGAGAGAAATTTTTAGTTCCGGTTACCGCTCAGTCCTTGACTATTTTCATATTTTACCACAATCAAAAAAATATAGTTCTAGGTACAAAATGAAAATTAGTTTTATAGCTGTTACCGGAAAGTCTGGTATCCGCCTGCTATTCTTTCTCGTTACGATCACTGTTGCTATATTTTCTTGCAACTGTTGCGAAAACTTAATGCTCGTGCAAGAATAAATTGACGTTAAAGCCTTGATTAACTAAAAAAGTAGAGTAAACCTCAGAAACTGATTTTCCGTTGCAATAACCAAAAAAGGATCGACGATAGCGCAAAATGGTTAAGCGTACCTCGTTTTTCGTAATTCCAACAATATTCGAATAGTTTTTTTTAACGATACCTGTTTCACTGAATTTTTCTTATTACTACAACAAATGAAATTTTTCTCAGTGCAGAGCACACGAGTTGTTTCTTTTTAAACTTTGATCAAACATTCAACATTGTTCGCATATTCAATTCTCTCTGTAATCCCTTTACTTTTGATCCTCGGCTGAAGCTGGCTCACCTCAACAGCCATACATACCAATCCTGTACGTCTATAACCTAAGCACGAGTATCAGGGTGGGATCTATTTTTCAAACCCAGCTCGAAGATGGGGGTCGTACGTTTTAGCCAGCGGTGATAAAATTTAAAATATACGGCGACACCTCGGAGGCAGCGAAGTGGCTTTAAATTTCCCTTACAGGGTTCCACCTAGATATTCCAAGTTATATACTCTTTTCCGATATCTTCCTGCCCGCCCGTTTTTAACTCCGCCGACACTTTTAATATGCCGCGAATCATCCGGAGGCCGTATCGCGATGATGAGCTGAAAAAAAAAAAATCCAGCAAAGCTCGCAGAGAAAACGGCAAGAGGCTCTGTAAAATCGTGTGGAAAAATAAAGAAAATAAAATAAAGTAAACAAATAAACCTCATACGAAGTACGCACGCGTATCAGCGACTCCGCGCACCGCTTCAAGTGTTTTCCGGAATCCTTTTCAACTGATTTAACGATTCGCCCGTCGTACCGCGGACGCATTGTGATATTTTTAATCAATCCGGAATTAAATAAAACGCCTCACTGGCTCGTGAAATCCGCTTGCTCACGTGCCGTCGCACGGATTTGTTAATTCGCAGAAAGTATTTGCATCCGTAGATGAATTGCCGCGGTCGGCGTTATAACGATTTTGCCCATTGGTCAGAACGTGGTCGGTAATCCACTGATTTAAATTGCTCGGGCAAAGCCGAAAAAAAACTCTTTGCTTCAAATTTCCTCGTTAGCTCCCGTTTCGTCTTTCATTCAAACTCTCAATTATGTCCAACCAACCTACACGAATTAGTCCAAGTGAAAAGTACCCGCGAGTATACGAGACGAGTTGTGTCAAGTTTTTACAGATTGGATGTGACCTGACGGGATATTTCCTCGCTCTTTTTTCCTCCGATATTTTCTCCTTTTCTTTTTCTCGCTTCTTCGAAACGTGAAATGAGATTCGAAAGTGGAACGTGTTCCCGATACGTGCCCGGTTATAGAATTCCACCTTTTTCCCCTCCCGCGGCTGCAAAAGTTTAGCATTAAGGTGTGTGACCCCGAAGGGTCTCGCTAACTTCTGAAAGTCAATCACTTCACTTTGAGGAATCCCTTCCGCCGGAGCCTGGAACGGTGATTTTGAAACCACAAAACGTACTTTCCACCTTTTCCTCGGCCCGACTTAACTTTCGACCGATCGGGATAACCTTATAAATTTAATAAACTTCTTCCACACCGGCCAGCAGCCTTTTCACACGCAGTTTCAGTCGCGGAACTCAGCTTCCATATATATAAATACATAGTCTCACACACGAGCGCGCGCACACAATGACGCACAAGAAATATCATCGAATCGCCGTGTAAGCTCTAACTTCAACGACGAAAGCCTTCAAGAACACCAAACGCACGGAAGTAGCGATACAAGGCCGGTTTTGGATTCATTGTACCGAAATTTTGAGTGTCGGTAAGCCGTCGGTGTAGGAATCTGTAGAACCATAACCGGCCTTGCATCGCTACTCAAATAAATTTGAGAGTACGAACGTCTTTCCTTGAAGTAAAAAACGTCACAAAGATAGTATTGCGATAATTTGTAACGGACGTTAGGGTGATCTTCGTTACGCGAGGATTGATTCACCTTGAGATTAAAATTCTACGGAGGCGTGAAGGGCGTTGTAAAGAATAAACAGGCAGAGAGAGATTTTCGAGATAGTAATCGAAATCGAAATCGTGGATAAGTTTGGCGTGGCGTGAAATCGAAAGCAGACTTTTCACCAGGTTCAGGATCACGGTTGGACGACGTTCAGACTCCGGCTTGATTCACCTCCGCCATCCCCAATTTTCACTCCCGCTCCGCAGAACGGTGGGTACCATCTATCAATTCCGGACAAAGCTCCGGCCGCGGATTGTGCGACGAATAAAGGCACCGCGGAGTATAATGGCCGGTGGTTTGTTCGATCTGCGGCGGAATGTTTGGACGCCTTCAACGTTTTCGCGGACTCGAACCTGATTTATTTCACCCTCCCGCCCCGAGATCGTCTCGATTTCATCGACCTACCCCGATACCAAACTCGCGCACTCGCTACACTCCTGATAATGGCAGACGTGACCTGCATATACATATACTTTGCAAATTTTTCTGAAAACATTACGCTGACCCAGACGAGGAAATTGTCCTTTCAATTATCTTATCGTTCGATAACTGATCGGATTATCGCGATGATTTTTGTGGAGTTATAAAATTAGGTGTCGTTGGTAGGTTGAAATTTTTAGATTTGATCCACATGAAATTTGGCGAGTATTCGGCTGAACAATGACTTGGAATTACCCTGCGGTGGTAAAAAAGAACTGCGAGAATCTTCGGAATTTTAAGACAGACTAAATTAGGTTAGAAAAAAAAAAAAACTGCTAATGCTATTCAAGAATTTGCATCAATTCGAATCGCTGCGGTGCTCAAACAGAAGCGGATGGATAGAAATTGAATCGTTCGAGACACATTTATCTTCATTCCAGGTAAAAGGATTGTACAAACGAATAGAATAGAAATGGATAGAAAAGAAATCATGAATTCCAGATTGGATCGACTGAGACAGTATTACAGTTCAAACACAAACAAACAGAAAGAATACGAATTCGCAGACACACGTTCGAAAAAATAGAACGATTGACTTTCGCATCATGCAATGGGTTTTTTTTTTCAATTTTGACGATGGAAAGAATGAATAGAAACATATGGTGTGCCGATTCAAATCTCTCTGGATCCAATACACAACGCATTTGAGACAGATTACAGTTCTTTAGTGAATAATGAGGATACGAAGAAGGCCTAAAGAATTCACATCGATACCTGATCGAACTTCCATCTAGTCAGTAATTTTCGAATCTGAAAATTCATTGTTTTGACCAATACACGTCTCTTGTAACTCCTTTGTCGATCAATCGCGAAGTGATAATTACGGTAGCCAAGGTTGTGAAAAACAAGCCTACTTTCCCAGCTGCAATATATTCCGGGTGTCAGGAAGAAGCGAAATTTTTTAGAGTGACCTCAATCAGCATCGTCGAACCGCTTTTCGAATGTCGGGTAGTTTTCATCTCACCCTTTCCCGCGAGGCAGTTCGTCTTCGACTTCTCGTTCCTTTTTTCTTCTTTTTTTTTTTTTTTTTTTTTTTTTTTAACCCTCCTTTGCCCAAGAGCCAAGGAGTTTTCACTCTTGTCTTGGGGATTCCGTGGCGAAGGATTCCGAACTCACGGCGTCTTTGAGGCTGACTTAGGGCTTCTGGAATGGAAAGGATCACGTCGAGAACCAATTTCTCTTCTCTTCATCCTTTCGAGTATCTCCGACTCGCGAAAATGGTCTTGGATCAAGGATCGCGGTGTCGATGGGTCACTGATTTATGTGGCCAACGTTATGGTTAGCGCCTTTGTGCGTGGGGCACGGATTTCGAAGAACGGGCAACGTCCTGGACAACCGACTGCAGTGGGAGGATTCACTCGCCCGGAACTCGCAGTTTGCTTTTTTTTTTTTTTATTTTCGTTCTTCTCCTCATCCTTTTCTTACCACAGTTTTTCTCGTCCATCTCGAAATCACAGATTTATCACGCGACAAAATCAGCCCTTTTTATTTTCACCCCTTCCCGCGCCAACTTTTCCAACTTTTAGACAAATTAAATATCAAATATTTACCAACCTCCCGAGCCTGCAGACGGACATGTTATATAGGCATTGAACACGCTCCGCGAGTTTAGTTTCTCTTCCAGATCTCAAGTTTCAAATTGCTGATGCACTAACGTTATTTTACTCCTTCAAAGGATCGTCCTTACGGTCCTCAAAGGACGGGGTGAAGACAGGAATGAGTAGAAGCAGGCTTGCTAAATTCTCCGAGAATCGAAGAAGATTATGACAGCAATGGAAAAAAACAAACGATGTTAAAATAAACTAGAAATTTGAAACAAAAAAAAATTTCATCTTCTCCAACTCGTTCGCCTTTTTCACAGCCCAATTTCTCGTTCAATTTCTCTCTGTAATTATCGTCCCTTTATACCGCAATACATGTCCTGATATAATATTTTACCATCTAATTCGTCAATGCAGGTTCAAAATTATTCCGTCATTCCTTACTTCGAATACACAAGTTCTCTTAGATAATTTTATTCCATTTTCACGCCAAGATCCATCATCCGTTTGCAGTTGGGTGTGAATTAACGCGAACTGTTGACTGCACCGAAATTCTAATTAAAGGAAAATTATGTTTATCGTTTGTTGCCGACGTGATAATTGCGCGAGGTTAACGGCGCTCACGGACCGTCTACAAATATTAGTTCACCCAAGTGTGTCTTCCGCCCCTGGAATAGGAGGCACTGAATGTCGCATTGTAACCTCGGCCCGGATCGCATTACCCCTTCTGGCTACATCGCCACCTCTCGCATTGTTTTACCCAAGTAACGTCTTTCCCTCTCCCGATCGAGATAGTTGGCCCGAATCGACAGCGGTTACCCGCTCCCTGTATTCACACCTAATTACCATACGTGCCTACAATGGAAACCTATTATCTTATCCCTGATATTGCCTTGTTTATAAATAACATATACGTATTACATACATCTCCGGAACGTGGTGACGGATATACTTTACACGGAGAACCGTGTAACGATACAGTGAAACGATCGCGATGATGGATCTTAATTTGTTTACCCCTGTGCAAATTTGGCGCTGGGATTATCTCTGTTGATAAGATAAATCTCGATTACGGTGAAGTCAAAAAACAAAACTTGGAGGGGGGCAGCAAGTGCAATGGCAAAATGAGATTATTATTCTTAAATTCCTCCTCGGGAAAAGTTAAAAATCAGACATACTGGCTAATTCGTAATTAGGCTTCTGTCACAGGAATAACTTATTCAAAATACTTCCTGGCGTTCTGTTTGGTTTGAATTTTAAGCATTTGCACTTTACACTGTGAGTATGGTGATTTGGTAGGTTGGGATTTTTATACCGTCTGAACAGAAAAAAAAAGAAGGAAAATCTATTTTTAATAGCTTTCATTCTTTCATTGCCGTACAATTTTTATTTTGTGGAATTTCGCAGTGGGTAAATATATTTTTATTTTTTTTTCTTCTAGTCCAGAGATTTTTGGTTATTTTGAAGTATGACTACGCGTAAAACTCCTTTTTGAATGTGATTGAAGGAAAAAAAGAATTTTCTACGCGAACAATTGTTTCACGTTTTTTTTTTTACTTTCATTTTTTCATTTTCACTGTCACAGAATATTTTGCAAATCTTGTTGAGTCGAAATAAAACAGACAAAACAGCACGTGTCATTCTTGGGTCAGACGTATTACAAACTGAATTGTGTATTCCTTTTCGAATCACGAGTCACCACATCCATTAAATAATTTTTCAATTATACGTTTGCAATTTTTGTTTCTTCATACAAAATATTTTTTTTCAAGAGCCTAACGAATTCTATGGTTTTGAATATCACAGACAGATGAAATAAAAAAACTCAACAAAATTGGTGCAAAATATTTTCTGCCCCTGGTGATAGTAAAAAAAAATTGTAAAATTCAATTCACGAAACGGATGATGACAATTTTTGATGAAAAAAAATTCGAATTTCCGTCATTTTATGAAAATTTCCTTATCGCAAAAAGCTACTTCCCGGGAGTTACTGCGATCCGATGCAAAATGAAAGAGAAATTTTTTACCCTACCCCAGTCGTTGCAGATGTATTATGTAGGGTTACGGAGCGGCTGAATTTGCGGTAGAATTTAATGGCAGGAGGGTGAAAGAAAAACAACAAAAACCAGAAATAAATAAATGGCGGTGAAGCTCGTGAATCACGAAGCGGATGAATATTTATGGTGATTATTAATGGCGGTACAGTGTTGCGGATTATTCGAGGGAGAATAATTCACCACGTACGCGTGGTATGATCGCGTATACATGTTGCGGGCGGGGGCGTCGTCAAAAGTGCGACGTATGTGCTATTATTTACAGGCTGTCTGTCGCTATGTGCGCAACCCTAATTCCCTCGGAACACGGAACACACGGGGGGTTCACTCTGCGGGGCTTGATTCGATCGCGAGCCAAACCAGACGTTGACAAAAGGTCCCAGGTTCAAAGGATCGAGATCAACGATGCTTCTTTACAGTCGATCTGAAGGAACTTTTACTCGTATAAAAATTTGAATCGTTTTTCGATCGACTGCAGCCTCGGAATGTTGCACATCTTCTCTCTTCGGAATCGGGAAGATTTGAATCGTCTCCGTGAATGTGTGAAATTTTTTAAACTTCTTTGAAGAATTGCACGAATCGCGCGGAACATTCGGTTTTTGTTTGTCTGTTTGTTTTTTTTTTTTTTTTTTTCAAGTCCTGTTAAGAAATGGAAATACCTTGTCGAGGAATGGTTGAGGTTCCTGGCAAAATTTAAAGGTGATTTATTAAATATTACTTTATTACAGAGATTATCGTTAGAAAATTTCGAACAAGGGGGCGAAATTGTGAATAAAAAAAAATTTATTTAATCGAGTTCAGAAGACGGTGAGCAGAAGGTGAGTTAAAGGTATTCGGAATTTTATATGTAATCTGTAAATCTCAAAATTTTCTACGTTCATTGAAATCAATCGTACGTACAGTCGGAGAGAATTTTTATTAGAACAAGCTAATTACATGTTCTGTATCTTAATTTTCGAGACAAAATCAGGCAAGATTTTTCGGACAACGGAGTTGTTTTCAGTGAAATTTTTAGAAGGATAAAGAGTAGTTTGAGAAAATCGATAAGATTTCTAATAATTCCATCCTTAAGAAACTATCGACAGTGTAACGATTTAAATAACCCCGCCTCAAACCAAAGCAACTGCTCAGTTGAAATTCACCCTACTTGTAAATCACGTGGTGTCCGCCTTCGTAAATGTACACCTTTCATTTCGGAAACGCTTTCTCACTGCGAAACCATCGTCAGAGCATCACGTGTAAAATTGCTTTTCCTAATGTGTTTATTTTATTTTATCTTATTTTATTTTTTTTTGAAGAATTCCACTTTGCTAACGAATAAGATTGCTTACTAATCTGAAGATTCCGGTACACGTAATCAAATCAGAGATGTATAAAACATAAACTGTTCGAGCTATCTTCAACAATATAATTACGTGGATACACGCTTCAACCAACCTGTCGCCGTTATTGATAACATCGATTGATCTGCTCTGCTGGTAATTAAAGATGAGTGAATAATTGTTAACAAAACAATTCGAGACGGTAAATCGACAAAGCTACGACGAAACGAATGTAAATTAAAGTGAGAAACTATTAGAACATGAATAAAGAAAAGTTCGTTAAAAAATTTTAACGAAAGAAAGACGATTTATATTCATAATTTTAATCTGTTTCACCCACTGATCGATAATTTGTGTACTTTTGTGAGCGAATGATCGAACGGATGAATGAATTCATGTGGCAAAATTAAATTTCACATTCGCAAATCTCACATTCTATAACGTAAAATCTTTTTCTAATTTATTTTCCAAGGTTTCAACGTATATTTACAACAGCGACGAGAAGAGAGAACTAGGAGAAAGCGAGACCGAGCGAAGGGAATAACGAAGGCTCGACGAAGGGCAGGCGGTGGCGAGGAATCGTAGATTTGGTAAGGATGCGTAACCGGTTTGCATGGGACACCCTACTTCGTCGGGAATACTATTAGCGGGGCTGGGATAGGGAGGGCGGGAAACCTTCGGCGTAACCACGAGCCACCACCACCACCGCCACGGGGTAGTGGGTATTGCTGGTAACAACAAGGTTCCACCATCGTCCCGATACCTACTTCCCCCATAGCAACGCCCGACCAATTTAGTCATACAAATAGCGCCATTCACGGCGGCGCGACGATGCGACCGGTTGATATTAAACGCACCATTAAGTGAAATAATGAAGCCAACCTCCCCGAAACCCCCGAGAATACGGCCACGCCAACTACCCCGAAGAGCTCTTACGCAGACGAATATTTTTTTTTTTTTTTTTTTTTTTTCGCTTCCAATCCCTTTGCCATCGGTTACACACGTCGCCGTTTCTTTCCCCCTTTTCGAAAAATTAGTTCAATCATTTTTAATGTTTTCTAGTTAGCTATTGAACCGCGAGGGGTTTTTTTTTTTTTTGGGTATTCGTCGATGCGTCGATGTCAGTTGGAAGTAATGAAAATATCGTTCAATGAATAAACATGTATCATGTAACACATATTTAGAAGCAAAAACAAATATTATTTTGTCGTGAGATCTGGAATGAACATCGGAAATTGGGAAAGTTTTAGATGTATAGTTTGGTTGTATCATTTTCCAGATCATTTGAAAGGAAAATTTATCAAGGATACGAATGAACGATCATCCTTCTTACACGGCACATTTCAGTTCGAAAATCATCGGTACTGAAGAATAATATATAGCATAGAGAAGAATAGCCGATTTTTTTTACTATCCGAATGACTTAAGGGCTTGAAAATTTTTTGGAAGTTTAAAAGCGTCGGTCTGTTGCGAACAAAAAGAAAGTTCTGATAAAGAATATTAGAGTTTTGATTGTACAACTTACATTCATAACATTAGTAAATATCTGTTTCGTTTTTAAAAAGTTATCAGCCAGGAAACTCTCTGAGTAGTAAAAAGTTCAATTCTGTTGTAAAAGGTTTTCAAGCCGTAAAACATCGTTAACGAGGGAGCAATCGGTTGTCGGTGAGTGAATAACTGCTTGTCGAAGATCATGACAAACGGTTCAGGATTAGATTGACCTGGTTTCAAGCAGGTGTAGCAGGTAGAACCGTCAGACACTTCGCGGTGAAGCGGTGTTTTGGAATTGATGCAGTTAGGTTGAGCCGCGTGGGGTTTATCTGATTGAGGAGTTGGCGATTAAATCAGACCTCGGCAAGACTTAACTCCTCGTCGCAAACTAGCTTTTGGTCGAAGAAGAGCGACGATTGAATTAACCTTCTTCTTTTCCTTCGTTTTTTCTTCTTCCTACTTCTTTTTCTTCTTCAACGGTATTTTTTTATTTTTTTTTTTTTTCCTCTTTATTTCTTCTCTTTCTCCACCGATAATATTGACGTAAGTAAATCAAGCTCTGGCTGGTTTTTTTCGACGAAACGTGGTCGGCGCAAAACCGGAACCTCAAGCTACGCGGTGAAACCTCAAGGGCAGATTTACTTTGTACACCGAATTAACGCAGCGGGTACCACTTGGAGCAATTAAGTAGGAGGTTGCATCTGACACGGTGATGTTTTCGAGCCGAATTACACGGCACACTACCCAGAAGAACCCTTAGAAGTACTCTCAGGATCTCATCCTACGCGGCCCGTACACCCAAATCAGGTCTGCCACCACTCGGAAGCCACACACCGAGCGTATAAGCATCGCACAAATCGGCTCTACGTTGAATCACGGTTTCGTTTGAAGGCAATCGGATTTAATACGGACGAGGATGAATGCAACGAAGTGCAAAAGAAACTCGGACGCGAGGTGCGGAGAATCGCACTCGCTTAAAGATCTTACACAAACGTCCTGGAAAATCGCGCGGAACTTTCTATCCTTGGAAATTGAATACCCGGTGTATACACACCCCGCAGAGATCGTCCCTCCGGGTTTATATGAGTGCCGGAATCAATGCGGTATTTATTCATGCAATTTCATAAATGGAACGCATCTTAGTAGAGTGCAGATAGGAACGCCATAAAGTCATGCGCTTGGTGTGCGGTGAACGTTTGTCGTCTTGGTTGCACATCCCATTGCACAAATGTGCTGTTTGGATTCCACCGGCACGCGAGATATATTTTATATAGCTGGGAGGGGTCGCCTCGCCTCGCCTCGCCTTCTTTCGTCTTCTACGTCGAGAAAATCCGGGCGGCCACCAGCTGCAGGGGTTGGTTATTCCTTCGGGCTTCGTCAAATTTCTGAATTTCATTCCGCTCGAGGAGAGACTCGTCGGGCGGACCACGATCCGCATTCCGGGACTCCCGGGCTTCGAGCTTTCGGGGGTCAGCTTTTCCCGCAGAGCTACCCTCACTCCGTGCAATATCCTACTCCCTGCGACTATATAATTTTCAGGAATTTTATCCTCGAGCTGCTCTCAAATTCTTTTGGCTAAAAGTATAATTCACCCAACTATCCGATTCTGTTTCGGTCAGGCCGAGCTCATCCCGACGGACATCACTCTTATATCCTTTATCTGACTTTTGCTGATTCTTTGACCTTTGTCAAACCGTAATACTCACATCGCTGACTTCGGGAGACTTCAAATAAGTAAGGATCACCGCAATGATAGCCGATGGTTCAGGTTTGGACTGGAAACAAATATCTTACGGACGAGCACCGCTTTTCGGAAATTTATAAAACTGTTCAACTAGCTTTTAGTAATCATCGCATAGGAATGTTAATTTCTGATAATCATTTTCGTCGATTCTGTCTTAATTATACACTAAACTTCTTAAGTATATCGAAGAAATGAAAACATCCGTAACTTGGGTAAGTGTCCCAATCATACCCAGCTTTGTATCTTTAAAAACGAGTCAGTCATAACAGCATATTTCAATGTTCAGACACAAAACTCTACATTCGGAAGTAAAAAGAACAGAAAAATACTGTATTTCAAATTCTACCACCGAGGATTAAAAAAATATATCATCAATTAAAACTCATCAGTTGGAAAAAGTCACTAATTTGAACACTCACTTGTTTTAATTTCCAAACTTTTCAGTTACTTATACTATTATCCAAACGACTTATATACGTGTTTATACGATGATAAAATGAGTAGATATTTTTTTCTAGCCAGCTAGATTCGAGTAGAAGAATTTCACCGATTTTAACCTCTTTGATTTTGGAAAAGAATAAACGGCCCCACTTCTTCAACTTCTCATGTCATTTATGGTTCTGCGTGTCTCGCGTCATTCCAAAGCCCCCTGCCAAAACGCATCGCATATATATATATATGTGTCTGTGTGTGTGTGTACACCTACATGCATAGCTTCTATACGTATTTGTAGGTGAGATCGTGAATTTGGGTTAGATATGAAACAAACAGCTGGCGAGAAATAGATAAGAGGAAAAGTACAAAAATAGCCTGACATAAAGGGGTGCGTGGTGACATCGGTGGATCTGAATTCGTGCCGGTGTGTTCGCCGGATTTTACGAACACTTAACCGTACTACAAGGACGGCTGTAGTGTAGTTTTGCACGAGAGGCTGTTTTTTAGATCACAGATGATCGTCACACTCCGGTCACTGAGAAACGCCTCGTGCTTCGAAATATAGACCGTTATGTAACGCGCTGTTTTTGATACAGTGTGCGTAAAATTCATTTTTACGCACGCTTATTAGTGCGTAAAATTGTACTTTTCGATACAATGTGTAAAATTCAATTTTGCGCACTAGCAGATAACAGTGTTTAAAATCGAATTATCTTACGCATACCATGTCCAAAAAAGTCGTATAATATACTATTTTCTGAGAAATCACGCCTCTCATGTCAGGAATAAAAGTTAGCTGCGCATAAAATGGGGTCCTCGGTGGAACTAATTCTACATTTGCAGTACAGTTTTCGAATCTTACTACTAAGAGAAGTTGCACGTGATTGAAGATATTCCAAAAGACCAAATTAAATTTTACCGGATACTAAAGGCCTTAAACAGTATTGGTGAATTTCAGTAGCTGTGATAGGATCTCAGATGTTTCGAAAAATTTAACAGGATCTTGAGAGTCTTGAAGAAGATGCAGATGATTTAAAGAATTATGAGGACTATTGGCAAAGTATTGACAAGTGACAGTGTTCTGAAGATTTTGCCGATTTCTGATACTTCACAAGACTTCGAAGACGAAATGAACGTAATCAATTCATCGGCGTTAACAATACGATGTGAATTTATCTTAAAGAATTCAAAGAAACTCACGATTTCTAATCAAATTCGAAAGGTACGACTGGTGTAAATTCAACGGTAAAGTTTTGCCAATTCCGAGTTCCAATCGAGGGCGAACCCAAGTACTTGTGGCCGTATTTTAATGCGTTGAATTTTCGAACCTGCATGAAACTTGCAAGCTCTCAACTCGATTGGCCGGCAACTCTCTCCACTACCTACACCGTTGTACTTGTTAGCTCGCGTACTTCTAATTGAACAAGTTTCATGTATGGGGAAATTCCAGGGTGTAAATACACGCAAAAGTGTATACGGGCAAGGTATATATGCGCATATTTTGCATACGTAAACAAGTGATGTGCGTCGAATGATAGCTTTCATTACATCCACTCAAAGTTGACAAGTTTCATCCTGTACCCAACCACTTCCATTGACGAAACTTTGGCGGCACTCGATGCCTGTAATGTTCTTCTCGATGTTCAAACTTTGATGCTAGACAGTACGCAACAAAATTATGCAAGTGCGTATTATTTTTTAACCCTCGTGTTCAACCGGTAATATTGTGAGCTTGTTACTTTTAAATGAGTTCTGATTCTCTTCGCTTCAAGTTTTATCAGATTTTACTACTTTGAGTCGATGTAATTATGAAGTACGAAAAATGCATAAAATTGGGCTTAGCAAATTAACAAAAAACAAGAATAAATTTAGAAACTATAACAGAACACGTACTTGGGCTTAGGTGTCGATGCTTCTCGTGTTTTGAAGAGAGATCACCAATATTAATAGACTATTGATATACGTATATATATAATTTGATTTTGCACGAGCACAAGCAACCAGTCCGGTGAAGCCCTGCCGGACGACTGGGGCAAGAAACACTTATGAAGTACACCTGACGGCAACAACTGATGACCGTTTCGAGGTGACAATAAGCTTTGTAGGTTTACATACATTGGCTATCTCGCACAGTACCTTATTCGAACGAACATTAGATCGTTTGGCTGCTAATTCTGTTTGCCAGCTTCAGTCTCATAATAAAAGGTCGATTCCGGATAGAGATTATTGTACCGACATTGGAACTGTCGGTAATATGTTGGTACAGGAATCTGTATCGAGAACCGACCTTGTATTACTACTAAAAAGAATTTGAGAGTAAGAACGTATTTGTTTGATATAAGAAATGTCTCAAAAAGAGTCTTATAATAATTTATCACGGATGACAGGGTGATTTTCATTACATGAGGATTGATTTACCCCGATATTGAAATTCGGTGGAGGCGTGAAGAGGATTCGAAACCCCTCTGAATCGAGAGATACTTTTTTTAGTAAAATACGTTCAGACATCGCAGAGAATGTGTGTTGGAAAAAAATAAATAAATAAATAAAATACACGCACACTGCGGTACGTCGAGATTTCAACAGACCCTGATCGACCAAAAATCGGATGAAAAAACATATTCTACCGTAAACTGAAGTGACGCGTAGCATGTCTTTTTTTATCCACCTACGTATCCGGCCGAAGAGCGAAGGAACGAATTGTACAATTTTGTGAATCGCTGAGTCCGCGTAGATATAACACATGACTCACCCTCTCGGTGGAGTTAGAAGAAGCCAATTACGACAGCTTCGGGTTGGTCCACGGTTTTGAGGGCCGGTAAATTTACTTGGGTGAGCAAATTTTTCAACCTTTTCTTACACAAAAGCTTTTACTCCTTTCAGGTTATAATAAGCTCTTACAACGCTTGCCTCAAGGGCTTCAGAGAGAGAGAGAGAAGAGAGAGAGAGAGAGAGTCCTTTTCCATACTAAATTTTACGCTACGTATATGTATACATGTAAACGTCGCGACGCTCTCTAAACGATGATCGACCTTCACCGCTATGGGTTAACTGCAAATGAAAAATCGATGCATTTACTTCTTGAACATCATACTATTATATTGAAAGATCAACACGTGACCTTTCGATAAAATTTATACGGGGTCTAATGAAAGTGGGTAGCACGCTTTATCACGAAGCCTGTACACTTATCGTTTACTTAATCTGTTCTCCGTTTTTCCAAGCATCATCTTCAAGCAATT